>NC_041400.2:86717173-86824673 GCF_900747795.2 Erpetoichthys calabaricus | reverse complement strand
TCCAGCTCCATGCCTACAATAGAGCCTGCCTTCCTCACCAATTTGTCCAGGCATGAGGCGTCCCTCTTCTTTATGCTGCCTCCCAGCACACCACCGTGTAGAAGAGGGCGCTCGCCACAACTGTCTGATAGAACATCTGTAGCATCGTATTGCAGATGTTGAAGGACGCTAGCCTTCTAAGGAAGTATAGTCAGCTCTGTCCTTTCTTACACAGAGCATCAGTATTGGCAGTCCAGTCCAATTTATTATCCAGCAGCACTCCCAGGTATTAATAGGTCTGCACCCTCTGAACACAGTCACCTCTGATGATCACGGGGTCCATGAAGGGCCTGGTCCTCCTAAAATCCACCTCCAGCTCCTTGATTTTGCTGGTGTTCAGGTGTAGGTGGTTTGAGTCGCACCATTTAACAAAGTCCTTGATTAGGTTCCTATATTCTTCCTCCTGCCCACTCCTGATGCAGCCCACAAAAGCAGTGTCGTCAGCGAACTTTTGCACGTGGCAGGACTCAAGAGTTGTATTTGAAGTCCGATGTATATAGGCTGAACAGGACCGGAGAAAGTACAGTCCCCAGTGGCGCTCCTGTGTTGCTGATATATATAATATACAGTCATGGCCGAAATTATCGGCACCCCTGGAATTTTCCTTGAAAATGCACCATTTCTCCCAGAAAATTGTTGCACTTACAAATGTTTTGGTATACACGTTTATTTCCTTTATGTGCATTGGAACAACACAAAAAAACAGAAAAAAAGCCAAATCTGACATTTCACACAAAACTCAAAAACCGGGCTGGACAAAATTATTGGCTCCGTCTACTTAATATTTGGTTGCACGCCCTTTGGAAAAAATAACTGAAATCAAGCGCTTCCTAGAACCATCAACAAGCTTGTTACACCTCTCAGCTGGAATTTCCGACCACTCTTCTTTTGCAAACTGCTCAAGGTTTCTCAGATTTGAAGGGCGCCTTCTCCCAACAGCAATTTTGAGATCTCTCCATAAGTGTTCAATCGGATTTAGATCCGGACTCATTGCTGGCCACTTCAGAACTCTCCAGCGCTTTGTCTTCAACCATTGCTGAGTGCTTTTAGAGGTATGTTTGGGGTCATTGTCCTGCTGGAACACGCATGACCTCTGACGCAGACCCAGCTTTCTGACACTGGGCCCTACATTGCGCCCCAATATCTTTTGGTGGTCTTCAGATTTCATGATGCCTTGCACACAGTCAAGGCATCCAGTGCCAAAGGCAGCAAAACATCCCCAAAACATCTTAGAACCTCCACCATGTTTGACTGTAGGTACTGTGTTCTTTTCTTTGTAGGCCTCATTCCGTTTTCTGTAAACAATAGAATGATGAGCTTTACCAAAAAGCTCTACCTTGGTCTCATCTGTTTACAAGACGTTCGCCCAGAAGGATTTTGGCTTCCTCAAGTACATTTTGGCAAACTCCAGTCTGGCTTTTTTATGTTTCTGTGTCAGCAGTGGGATCCTCCTGGCTCTCCTGCCATAGCATTTCATTCAGATGTCGATGGATAGTTCGAGCTGACACTGTTGCACCCTGAGTCTGTAGAACAGCTTGAATATGTTTTGAAGTTGATTGGGGTTGTTTATTCACCATTCTGACTATCCTTCTTGCAGTCTTTTATCAATTTTTCTCTTCCGTCCACGTCCAGGGAGATTAGCTACAGTACCATGTGTTGTAAACTTCTTGATTATGTTGCGCACAGTGGACAAAGAGGAACATGAAGATCTTTGGAGATGGACTTGAAGCCTTGAGATTATTTTTCCACAATTTTTGTTCTCAAGTCCTCAGACAATTCTCCGCTCTTCTTTCTGTTCTCCATGCTTAGTGTGGCACACTCAGACACACAACAGAAAGGTTGAGTCAACTTTTCTCCATTTTAACTGGCTTCAGGTGTAATTTCTATATTGCCAGCACCTGTTTCTTGCCACAGGTGAGTTCAAACGAGCATCATATGCTTGAAATAAAACTATTTACCCACAGTTTTGAAAGGGTGCCAATAATTTTGTCCGGCCCATTTTTGGAGTTCTGTGTGACATGTCAGATTTGGCTCTTTTTTTTGTTTTTTTGTGTTGTTCCAATGCACATAAAGGAAATAAACATGTATATAAAAAAACATTTGTAATTGCAATAATTTTCTGGGGGAAATGGTGCATTTTCTGGGAAAATTCCAGGGGTGACTGCCATGACTGTATGTATGTATATGTGTATATATATACCATTCTATGATCTGCTTCTCGCAACTGAAAGAGGGCACGTGGCGGATGATAGCCGACTTGCTGACCAACCACAAGCGTTACCTGGTAGGTAACCACCCATACAATCAGATTGTGATTCAGACTACGAATGCCGTGAATGTAATTACCCCAATCTACATGCTGTCAAATGAACGAACCACACGCCGTGGCGCAACATTAGGGGCTTCGCCTCTAGCGTTGACGTCCGAGGTTCAATTCCCATAAGGGAGTGCAGTGAGTGTGTACGCCTGATGAGCCCAGAATTAGGGCGAAACACGTGTCGCGTACTGTTTGCATTATTTGACAGTAAACTATTTCAACCATATAGATATATATATATAGTGTGTGTATGTATGGCATGGCTCTACTGGTTATTGTTAAAGTACACCTGCTCATGTTCTGCTGGAACAAAATGATATATAACACTTGAGGTAAAATTTCAATTTCAGTCAGACTTCAAAAACAAACAAAAAAGGCTTAGAACTTAGTGGGTTCGTGGTTTTGTCTGCACTTTATGCACAATGATTATTTTTAATTTTTTTTCAAAGCATTATCTTACATGATATATTTGCAGATATCTTCTATTGGTGCCCCTTGCATGTATATATACAAATCTTTTGTTGTGCAGTCATCATTAGGATTCATAGAAGGAAGTTTTTAGTGTTTTATTTACCCGTATTCCATTTGCTGTTTAAAGCGATATGAATATTTATTGTGAATGCACAATATGCATATATTTTGGACCAACAACTCTACTCTTGTGTTCATGTTGGATGTCTCTGAAATATTTACTTGAACAGACCACAAAGCAAAACTGCCAGTGCAGAAAGTGCATTTACTCAGGTAACAAGTCTGAAATAAACATGTTTGTCATTGTTTTGTGGTTGCGACCAAAAGCAGTTGTATATTACATTTTATTTGATCACAATTACAATGAGACTAAATGTCTCTTGTGTTTCTGATGTTGATTGTTTTTAGTTGCTGTTTCAGGTGATTAGGCACCATGGATGGTACAGTGTATAATGAACTTTAATAGTATTCATTATAAAATTTTTAAAAAATGTACAGTATATGATAAGCTACCATTTGTCAGTTTTATGAAAAAAAAATTGTTTTCCTTTAATTTCTTCAAACAGGTTTTCTCCAGTGACCATTGACGGAGTCACAAGTTTGGCTGGAATCAACATTCCTGGACATGCTAGCACGGGATGGTGCATCTTTGTGTACAACTTGGCACCTGATGCCGATGAGAGTATCTTGTGGCAAATGTTTGGACCCTTTGGTGCTGTCACCAATGTAAAAGTAATACGTGACTTCAGTACAAACAAGTGCAAAGGATTTGGGTTTGTCACTATGACAAACTACGATGAAGCTGCAATGGCAATAGCAAGCCTAAATGGTTATCGTCTTGGGGACAGAGTTTTGCAAGTTTCATTTAAAACAAACAAAACACACAAAGCTTAATGGTTCTTCGGTTTATATTAAACTACAAAAATACAGAGTTAAATTTTTACATTTAATAATTCTTTGTAAATATGAATGAAAGGCTTGTTTTTTTTTTTGTTTTTGTTTTTTTTATTATTATTATTGCTGGTCTCTGACTTAGTCTTAAATATTTTATGTTTAGAAAAGCAGGATTTTACCTGTTGAATCTGATAACCTTCTTTGAAGGTGAACCTTTTAATATTATGGGTGAAGTATTTTTTTTTGGTTGTTAACTGCTTTAAAAACAATGTGAAAGTCTTTCTGTTTATTTTGATGCCTTTGATGCATTTGCTGTTTAAAATAATATATTTATTTTGAGCTTAGTTCCTTTGTTAAAACCAGTATTTGAGTTTGTTGGTTGGGTTTAGGGTGAGATACCTAATGCTTATTGTAAGATTATTGGGAAAAAAAATTTCATATAGCAGTACCTTGCCAAAGAGCTAATAACCTCTTTGATGTGGGTTAAAAAGCATCTATTTTTATATAAAATAAAATAAAAAATTTGGAGAATTTTTACAGGACCTGAAACAAATATTTTGACTTGATACTTTGAAAAATGCATTCATATGACACCTAGTGAGCTTTTGAAACAGAAATTTACAGTGATTTGGAATTTCTTGAATGATTAATGATAGTTAAATTTGAATTGTTTGTATTATCTAAGGCTGTAGACTCAACAGCACTATTGGCCTTATTTGCTTAATCATCAGCGGAAAGTGTAATCATCCTGGTTATTCTACAATGATCAGCTCACAGTATTTTGGGAGGGTTGTGGGGCTAGCAATTTGAGAAAGGAATAGGTGGCAATTACAGCAGTGGCATGTAAATTGTAGAGTTTAAAAAAAAGGGGGGAAAATAATCAGTTCTTCCTTACGATTTCCCTTCAAGAGAGCTCATGGTGTTTAGTGATGTACTTGCTATATTGTTAGAGACCTGTTTTGTGTTAATATTTAAAGAAGGTTTAACTGCTCCTACAAATGCCAGGTAACTCTTCAGGAAAAATGTATTAAAATAGTGGTTTAAAGAAAGAGTTGGAAGGGATTACACCTGAGCTTTAAAAGTTGTGTAAATACAAATCCATTTTGACTTTATAATTTAGATTGAAAACTTGTGCTTTTGTTTAATGTGGTTTTCTTTCTCTTCAGAAGTTAAATGCCAAATGATTTGTTTTTATTTCTTGTTCTTAGTTTTGTGTTTATTGGCTTATTGTATGTTTACATTTTAACTGGACTTGATTATTTTTTGTCAAAAACCATATTTACAGTGCATCAAACTTGTCTGTTTTGTCTGTAGTCTTGCTTCTGCTTAAGCTATTGTTATTTTTTTATATCTAAATATATACATGTTACAAATATAAAACATTTTGAACAAATTTGCTTAAGTCTTTCATAAAGAATTTAATATGTACGCTGTTGTCTAAATGCTTAAACTTTTTGGACGGAGAGTAAAATTTTTGACTATCTCAAATATTTTCTTCATACCATTTAACCAACAAAGGCAGAGAAGACTTGGTACATCCTTTGTTTTGATGCACTGATTACTGTAGTTATGTCCAGCTTTGTATACTGATTACTAATAAGCTTCCCCTTAGAACAAGCAGCGTGCTATGCATACATATGACTTTTTACAATTTAGGAATACATATACCGTGGATCACAGAATGTTGTAATCATGCAACTTTTTGTGCTTACCCAATGAATGCTTTTGCAATGTTTTTAGTCTAAAAAGCATTCATTTTTAGAATATTGATTTGTAAAGTTTGCATCAGAAAGCAGGCTTAAGTAGCACGCTAGTGGCAAAGCATTAAAAATTTTACTCTGCTGTTTGTCAAAACATTTCTGTAAGGTAGAAATTTATTTGAAATTGTACTGTATAATTCAGTTCACATCTGTTGGAAGAGAAAAGTCTTCTGTTGTACTTAAAAGGATGTACTTTTTTTTATATGTTGTATTTTTCATGTTCAGTACATCAATAAACAAGTTGAAGGGAAATGTTATGTGACAATGTTTTCTCCTAAACCTTGTTCCTTTGGTGCCTTCAGTTGCCTGCACATATCCTGTGATGAACATGCATAAGCTAAAGATGCATCACTTCACAAGATCTGCATTAGAATTTATTAGTTTATTCCAATTTCACAATCATTGCGTCATTCTTATTTTGTTGTGTTATCTGTCCTGCAGATATTTCTAAGAAATGTATAAATTTGTGTTCTTAATGAAGTTTTGTCACTTTATTGTATCAAAGTTCAGATTAGCAAAGGGAAATAAAGACGGGTGCAAACAACATTGAATGCTAAAGGGAAGTTATTACTGCAGTTTTCACTAATGTATTAAGCACTAAAGCAGCTGGGAAACTTTTAATAGTGCCTAAAGACTAAACAAAATGTTAATTGAGCAAGCTACTGTTTATTTAAAAAAATAAATAAATAAAGAGGGAATTGACAAATGAAAGTTAAGCACTTAAAGGCTTGCAAAAGATGCAAATAAATACTTCAGAATCTCTTTGAATAACAGAATGAAAAGGGGGCCAATCATTAAACAGATCAGTTAAAAGTAAAAATGTTGCATTGATTATGAAACTGGGTATAAAACTTGTTGCCACCTGGGTTCCTCAGGACTGATGTTGGGAACCACTAGATAAGTGAAGCTCATGATCACCCTTTTTAAATTTTATTTTTTTCAGGTTTTGAGATGCTTATTTCAGAAACATTCAAGTTTGATCTTGAGATCATTTGTTTTTTAGATCGAAACATGTAACTGGCTCAAGAATAAAACTCAATGACACAAATGTCATCCAATCCAATTATGAGCTAAGTTTTAAAAGGCAGACCTTTATATAAAAAAAGAGTAACCCAATTGCAACACTGTTGAGAAGGGTGTGAAGAGTGATGCAGAAGACAAGGCAGGATAGTCTCAATACAGGGCAATAAACCCTTGGGTTTGCCAGATGACCCGTTAATCTTCAAAACAGATTACTCAGTAGATCAGATAATAAATTTTGTCTTTTTTTTTTTTTTTCCCAATAAAAAGCATTGCCAGGAGTGATTTCACTTCAAGTATTCTGTGACAGACTCTTAGTGATATAAGGTAAAGAAAATCAACATAGTCAGTCCTGTGGTACCTCTTTGGCTGCATATTTTATTAAAACCAGGTTTACAAATGAATGAGTCACTTTTGCATATAAATGTTAAATTACCTGTCTTTTTTTATTCTGCATTTAGGAAAGTGCTCTAGTAGTGTTTACGTGTCTTGAAGGAAATTGATTTTTGCCATAGTTTTAACAATTATGTCGTTTTACAGTATTGTATGATAGATAGATACTTTATTAATCCCAAGGGGAAATTCACATACTCCAGCAGCAGCATACTGATACAAAAAACAATATTAAATTAAAGATTGATAATAATGCAGGTAAAAACAGACAATAACTTTGTATGATGTTAACGTTTACACCACCGGGTGGAATTGAAGAGTCACATAGTTTGGGGGAGGAACGATCTCCTCAGTCTGTCAGTGGAGCAGGACATTGACAGCAGTCTGTCGCTGAAGCTGCTCTTCTGTCTGGAGATGACACTGTTTAGTGGATGCAGTGGATTCTCCATGATTGATAGGAGCCTGCTTAGCGCCCGTTGCTCTGCCACAGATGTCAAACTGTCCAGCTCCATGCCAACAATAATGGTTAACATATAAAATTATGGCAAAAGGGCGGCATGGTAGTGCAGTGGTAGCACTGCTGCCTCGCAGTAAGGAGACCAGGGTCCACTTCCCAGGTTCTTCCTGCGTGGAGTTTGTATGTTCTCCCCGTGTCTGCATGGGTTTCCTCCCACAGTCCAAAGACATGCAGGTTAGGTGCATTGGCGATCCTATTATCCCTAGTGTGTGTGTGCCCTGCCCAGGATTGGTTCCTGCCTTTTGCCCTGTGTTGGATGGGATTGGCTCCAGAAGACCCCTGTGACCCTGTAGTTAGGATATAACGGGATGGATAATGGATGAATGGATTATGGCAAAAATAAAGCTTTTGATTTGTTTTGTAAATATCATAATTGTACATTTTCCTAAATCCAAAATCGCAAAAATAAATAAAATTCTAAAGGTAGTTAAACATTAGATCAGTTAGAAGTAAGACCAATCGATTTGTGAAACTGGTTGAAGTAAAAGCCCTGGTCTAAGGTAATGGTGAAATACCAAAGAAGGAAATTCCAAGAGCATCATAGGAGACCAGGGCAGTTGTAAAATATGAAGTGGTTCCTGGAGCCCTAGGGGTTTGCACATAGGAAAGCTGTTGGAGACTGGAAAACAATTTATATTAATCTTATTATTAAATAAAAGTGGCGCACTCATCAAATGTTATGGTTTTTGTTATACGATAACGGCTCAGTTCAAAGTGCAAAATATAGAGACCACACTGGATTCAAACCTATTACCTCGTGATTAGTAACCAGTAGCTTAACCACTGTGCAATCTGTGCAGATCCATGACAGAGCAGCATTACAACTGTGACAACTGGTTGAAAATGAAAAGCGCAAACCCACGTATGCAAACGTCTTTTACTTTGTACCAACTGATACTTGAGCTGCAGCAACATGTCAATTGAGCAATTTCTTTTTCTTGAATTAAAGTATACTTGTTTTGTCATACCTTTTGTGAAAGTGTTTTTTGGATGTTTGGGCTTCACCCATCCTACACTTCATGTCAAAATTGTTATTACTGTAACATATGAAAATGTTTCAGCTGTGTTCAGAATTTGCCTCGCATTTCCTCTGTCATTCTATATTTATATAGATCGTGTTAGACACGGAACACATGAAATGTACGCATTTCAAATCATGGTATTTTATTACCTACTGTATATAATTCCTTAAAAATGCATTGCCAGATAAACACTTCAAAACATACATAAGCTGTGATTATTCCGGCAAGGCAATGCTTTCATCTGACTGAATGGAGGGTGGGGGTGTAGCAGGCTCCGTTCTGCTTAACAACACACTTGCAAAATAAAAGAGGGCTATTAGTGCAGCGATAAGGAGCTACGAGCTTCTTGGCTTATGTTGAGAAAATTTTAAGGAGATCAGGGACAACAAAAAAAATTTAGCTTCAGGGATTCTAGTGTTAATTGTGTTCTACACCCCTGAATGCCACATACATTGATCGTGCCTCAATCTTTAAGACACCATCCAATCTTCAAGTCCATGTGGCCGGAGGCCCTGCCTACTCAACAGCCACCACAGGGCCTATACAAGGTGATGGGAAATGTTATGCATGTATACACAATTAGCCAAAGGATGTGGAAGCAAAATAGAACACAGCTTGAAGAATCCCAAACCCCAAAGTTGCAACACACGGAAGCACAGACGACATGGTGAAATGAGCTGAGTTTTATGATGTCCAAGAAAATGTTGTCCAGAGTGATGAAATCAAGAGGTGCCAAGTGTTTTCACAAAGTGTGTTGACCTTAAAAGGGAAGGGTTTCAGAAACAAAGTGCCGGTTACTTGCAGACAATGCATAAAAAAGAAAACTTGAAAAAAAGACAAAAATCCTATTTAAAAAAAAAAAAAAAAGGATGGAGGCTCAAAGTGAGCAACAAACAAAAAAGGAAAATTTGAAAAAAGAGGGTTTCCTTGCAAACTTAAGAAGTGTCAGTCACCTGCACAGGTTGTAAAAATCTTGATAAAAATATTTTAATAAAGAAACAACAAAAAAAAAATCCCAACATACCCTAACAGATCAGTCCGCTATAGTGAAAGGCGTAAGAGCAGCAGAAGACCATCTGTCTGGGGAGTGACTGGTTGGCTGCAGCTTTCGTCGACATAGGGGATGCCCAGCAGTGGGTGCCGATGCTTGACGCTGCAGCCCCCAAACAAGGCGTGCAAGTTCTCTGCTCCTAGGGCGATGTTGTCAAATCACTTTATTGTTGCATCATTTAACAGAAATTTACAGGTGAGTGAAAAATTTGTGCGCAAGGGTCCACAACAGTAGAGAAATATTTTGATTTGGACATGTTAACGTCAAAATCTCCACTTGCTGCAGGGATATCGAACTGTTGGCCTTAAGTTTACGTCCCTACTACTTGCCCAGAGAGTTTGGACACGTCATTGCTGTTATCGTTTACATCCCTCCTCGGGCCGACGTGGAGTCAGCGAGTGACATCATCCATTCCGCTGTTGCTAAGTTACAAACGCAGCACCCTGAGGCGCTTGTGCTAATCGCTGGAGACTTTAACCATGTGACGCTGGACAAAACATTACCTGCATTCTCCCAGTATGTGAACTGTAACAACCGGGGAAATAAGACTCATACAGACGCATACAGTGCCACCCCGCTGCCTGCGCTTGGGAAAGCAGATCATAACCTGGTTCTGCTTCAGCCTCACTATAAACCAAAAGTTAGAGTCCTACCTGTAACCACACGATCATTCAGGAAGTGGACCCCGGAGGCTGAGAATACTCTGAGAGAATGTTTTGGAACTACAGACTGGGATATCCTGCAGGGATCTCATAGTGAGAACATTGCGAAAGTTGTTGACTGCACTACTGACTACATCAACTTCTGTATGGACATTGTAGTTCCAGTAAGAACAGTACGCTGCTATGCTAACAACAAGCCATGGATTACAAGTGACATCAAGGGCCTTTTGAACCAGAAGAAAAGGGCTTTTAAAGGCGGTGATCAGCATGAGCTCAAGCGCGTGCAGAAGGAACTCCGAGTCCAGCTCAGGGCGGCGAAGGAGCAGTACAGGAGAAAGCTGGAGCAGAAGTTGCAGAATAACAGCATGAAGGAAGTGTGAGATGAAATGAAGATCATCACTGGCTGCAGCTCGAAGCGGGGTACCACCATCGAGAGAGACGTGAAGAGAGCAAACCAAATGAACAACTTCTTTAACAGGTTTGACCACCCTAACACACTCTCACTCTCACCTCGAAGTATTGCACCCTCCACACATCCTTCTGCTGATACCAGCATAGGAAAGACATCCCCACCCATAATTACAACAGCGCAAGTGAGCAGAGAGCTGAGGAGACTTCGTGCCAGCAAAGCAGCGGGTCCAGATGGAGTATCGCCATGACTGCTGAAGGTCTGTGCATCGGAGCTGGGGGGTCCTCTACAGCGCATCTTCAACCTGAGCCTGGAACAGGGGAGAGTCCCAAGGCTTTGGAAAACGTCTTGTATCACCCCAGTCCCAAAGGTATCACGTCCTAGTGAGCTGAATGACTTTCGGCCTGTTGCTCTGTCATCACATGTGATGAAGACCATGGAGAGGCTGCTGCTTCACCACCTTAGGCCACAGGTTCAACACGCCCTCGACCCTCTGCAGTTTGCATATCAGGAGAAGGTGGGAGCGGAGGATGCCATCATCTATGTGCTACACCGATCCCTCTCTCACTTGGACAGAGGCAGTGGTGCTGTAAGAATTATGTTTCTAGACTTCTCTACCGCCTTCAACACAATCCAACCTCTGCTCCTTAGGGACAAGCTGACAGAGATGGGATTAGATTCATACCTAGTGGCATGGATCGTGGACTATCTTAAAGACAGACCTCAGTATGTGCGTCTTGGGAACTGCACGTCTGACATTGTGGTCAGCAACACAGGAGCACCACAAGGGACTGTACTTTCTCCGGTCCTGTTCAGCCTATATACATCGGACTTCCAATACAACTCGGAGTCCTGCCATGTGCAAAAGTTCGCTGATGACACTGCTATCGTGGGCTGTATCAGGAATGGGTTGGAGGAGGAGTATAGGGACCTAATCAATGACTTTGTTAAATGGTGCGACTCAAACCACCTACACCTGAACACCAGCAAAACCAAGGAGCTGGTGGTGGATTTTAGGAGGCCCAGACCCCTCATAGACCCAGTGATCATCAAAGGTGACTGTGTGCAGATGGTGCAGACCTATAAATATCTGGGAGTGCAGCTGGATGATAAATTAGACTGGACTGCCAATACTGATGCGCTGTGCAAGAAAGGACAGAGCCGACTATACTTTAGAAGACTGGCGTCCTTCAACATCTGCAATAAGATGCTGCAGATGTTCTATCAAACAGTTGTGGCGAGCGCCCTCTTCTACGCAGTGGTGTGCTGGGGAGGCAGCATTAAGAGGAAAGACACCTCACGTTTGGACAAACTGGTGAGGAAGGCAGGCTCTATTGTTGGCATGGAGCTGCACAGTTTAACATCTGTGGCAGAGCGAAGGGCACTCAGCAGGCTCCTATCAATTATGGAGAATCCCCTGCATCCACTAAATAGTATCATCTCCAGACAGAAGAGCAGCTTCAGCGACAGACTGCTGTCACTGTCCTTCTCCACAGACAGATTGAGATCGTTCCTCCCCCAAACTATGCGACTCTTTAATTCCACCCGGGGGGGGTAAACGTTAATATTTAACATTATACATAGTTATTGTCTGTTTTTTCACCTGCATTATTATCATTCTTTAATATTATTTATTGTATCAGTATGCTGCTGCTGAAGAATGTGAATTTCCCATTGGGATTAATAAAGTATCTGTCTATCTATCTGATTGCAAATTTACATAATGAAGTATGTAGATATCAATTCAGCAGTCACAGACATGTTCAAATAAACCTATTACAACAATTAGATATACCAACAATTTATACATAACACAATGTATACTAGTAACACAAACAAGTTGTAGTGTATGTAAGAGAGAGGAGTGTCACTAATGGTTAGTATAAGTTACTATGCAGAGTTCAGCGTCTTAACAGGTTGATGGAAGATGCTGTTTCAGAGTGTTTTGGCCCGGTACCTGATGCTATGGTATTGTCTTCCTAAAGGTGGTAATATGAACAGTTTATTATTCTGACTGGGGTCACTGATTTTCCTAGCATTCCTTAGTCACCACCTAACCTGTATCTTGTACGTTAGAAACATCATCTCCAATGATTTGTTGATCAGAATACACTAACCTCTGCAAGACTTTGTGATTGAAAGCAGTGCAGTTTCCATATCAGGCAGTGATGCAACCAGTTAGGATGCTTTCAATGGTGCAGGTGTAAAATCTGAAGGTGCACACACTCATACCAAACCACTTCAGCCATGCAAGATTAAAAAAGGAGTTGTTGCACTTTGTTACATAAAACCACTCCCTCTGTCCACTGTAGTGACATTAATGGTAATAGGGAAGAACAACAACATTTATTTATATAGCACATTTTCATACAAAAAGTAGTTCAAAGTGCTTTACATAATGAAGAAAAGAAAAATAAAAGACAAAATAAGGAATTAAAATAAGACATTAATTAACATAGAAAAGAGTAAGGTCCGATGGCCAGGGGGGACAGGGGGAAAAAAAAAAAAAAACTCCAGACGGCTGGAGAAAAAAATAAAATCTGCCAGGGTTCCAGGCCATGAGACCGCCCAGTCCCCTCTGGGCATTCTACCTAACATAAATGAAATAGTCCTCTTTGTATTTAGGGTTCTCACGGAAGGACTTGATGATGATGGTCGTGCAGACTTCTGGCTTTTAATCAATCACTGTTGGAACATCACGGTGCTTTGAGTAGATGCGCCACCACCAGAAGGACACCGGAAAAGGAAACAGAAGAGAGAGTAGGGGTTAGTACAGATTTTAGCGCCACCGTGAATAGTTATTATAATGAATTGGATATACAGAGTATCAGGATTAAATTACAGTGAAGTTATGAGAAGGCCATGTTAAAGTAATGTTTTTTCAGCAGTTTTTTTTAAAGTGCTCCACTGTATTAGCCTGGCAAATTCCTATTGGCAGGCTATTCCAGATTTTAGGTGCATAACAGCAGAAGGCCGCCTCACCACTTCTTTTAAGTTTTGCTCTTGGAATACTAAGGAGACACTTGGTTGAGGATCTGAGGTTACGATATGGAATATAAGGTGTCAGACATTCTGATATATAAGATGGGGTGAGATTATTTAAGGCTTTATAAACCATAAGCAGAATTTTAAAATCAATCCTGAATGACACAGGTAACCAGTGTAGTGACATCAAAACTGGAGAAATGTGCTCGGATTTTCTTTTCCTGGTTAGGATTCTAGCAGCTGCATTCTGCACTAGTTGCAAACGATTTGTGTCTTTTTTGGGTATTCCTGAGAGGATTGCATTACAACATCATTATCTCTTTGGTTTTGGCCATGCTGAGACAGTGATGAGCAGGTACCGTCACAAGTGCGTCAGGGTTCTTGTTTCTTCTCTGCATTGAGCCTTGTTGCTGTGTCATCAACAAATTTTACAGTGATGTTAGACCTGTTCCTGGCTGTACAGTCATGGTTATAGAAGGACTTTGTACTCAACACTAGGGGACTTCTGTATTGAAAGTGGCTATGGATGAAGTCATAACACCCAGTCTGACAAACAAATTCAGGATTTAGCTGTCCATAATCCGACTCATAGCTGTGAGCTTGATTTTAAGTTTAAAGGGAATTATAGTGTTAGAAGCTGAGCTCTAGTACAATACAATAGTTTATTTTTGTATAGCCCAAAATCACACAGGAAGTGCCGCAATGGGCTTTAACAGGCCCTGCCTCTTGACAGCCCCCCAGCCTTGACTCTCTAAGAAGACAAGGAAAAACTCCCAAAAAAAAAAAAACCTAGTAGGGAAAAAAAAATGGAAGAAACCTTGGGAAAGGCAGTTCAAAGAGAGACCCCTTTCCAGGTAGGTTGGACGTGCAGTGGGTGTCAAGTACGGAGCAGAATTTAACAGTAGATGATATCACATACTAGGATTTAGATAATTTTAGACTCCTGGAGACCTCATCCATCAAGCTGCCTCCCCCATTTGGCCATTCCACGGCTGAAACAGTGTTGGGCCAGCCAATCTGATGAAAGGACCCCTCTTTCTCACGATTCCTGCAATCCTCCATCAGGGATGACTTTACCTTAAGCAGGCAAAACAACTTGGCAGGTGGGCCGTGGCGCCAAGTGCCACATTTGAGTACCGAGAAGAGAAACAGAATAGGTGAGGGTTAGTATCCAATTCTAACTATCATGCTACTTATGTTTTAGTGCTAATGACTAACAACAGAGATGCAGTATGTACAGTTAGTCTACAAATATCATTCTTACAAATTTATCACCTCCATTTTCGGTTGAGCCAAAGATATGGAGGTGATCCAGGCCTTGGTCCTGCTGTGAGAGTTCCTCGCTGGTGTTGATGGAGAGCAAACACATGGCGTTTGGGACTGGGGTTTTTGGGGAGGGAGGAGAGAGTGCTGTGGGCAGTTGTGTGCCAACAGATACTGCAAGGACTATGTGGTCCAAGACCTGGTATGCTCCTCGAGCAGATATCTGTGCAGTCATTTGGCCCCTATGAGTGGCTTTGTTTCAGGACAACCTGTCATGAGACTAAAAGAAAAAAGTGACACATCATGACTGTGCTGGAACTCATGGAGACCCAGCTAACTGTACATGAAAATGATGGGAAACCACTCCAGGTAGGAAGAGTCCAACTGTTCAGGATATACTGCAACCAGCCTGACAACACTTTCTTGTAGCACCAGCACATGCGGATGTGGAATAGCAACAGAGACATGGATTGCCAGTCTATACAAGTTTTCTGTCCTTTTTGCAGCTCACTGGCCAGCAACCTCCTTCAGCCCTCAGGCAAAGGCACCTAAGGAAAGTGTTGGACATGTGCCTGTATGAGCTACAATAGCAAACACTGGCCAGGGAGTGAAGACTAACAGGACAACCAGGCAACCCTTAACACACTCACTCCTTCAGGGCCCTTGTACACATCAAACTAAACTGCAACATCCTTGGGCTTTATTTGCACTTCCCAGAGTGCCAAGAGAAAAATTAAGACCTAGTCAAGATGTGTGTTTTTCACTCAGTTTAGTGACTACTCTCCAGCAGCTATGGGACAGTGGTTTTGGTCACTGTGCCAATAGGTTGCTATTGAGAGAGTGGAGGGGAAGTTTCTCCTCCTACATCCGTGTAAGTCAAATGCTAGTAATATGAAAACATGTTCCCTGTCTTGGCAACAAAAAACACTTGCATTGTCTGCCACCCGGTCAAAGAAGTGAGGGGTTGCCATTCTTCTGTGGAATGACCTTCTGATCAAAATGTTTTGCTCAAACTCAGATGAAAAAGCATTTTGAACATGAAAAATGTGCTCCATAAATAAAATATATCTAGAAAGGCGCAAGGAGTATCATGGATAGAACATGAGAATTATTGAAAGAATTTGTAGCAATTAATGCATCAGGTTAGATCTCGGCTGGGAAAAAACATTTGATAGAGGAAAGGGCCCAGAGAGTATTTGGGAAACTGTTACCTGAGCGGGGTTTGTCTCATATTGGTATGTGTGTGCAGGTTTGTTGCCACATGATGGAGGGGTTGTGGTTAAGTGATTGAGTGCAGCATTACAAGCATGCTCGTGTGCAGGCCTATAGTTGGGGATGAGAACAGTATTTGACTGGGACTGGCTGCAAGAATACATAACGGCTTTTGTTAAAGTGGCGGTATAAGCCAGGGTTAAAAGGTGCTGTGTGTACTGGAGGGAGTTTGACTCATTTTGCTAGTGACCTCATGCTCCATGTGGGAGAGTAGGTGTTTTTTTCTGAATTATTGGAGAAGTGAAGGCAGGATGGAGTGTTGACCCTGTATGGTGATCTAATCATCACAGTGAGCTAGTCGTCTTTTTTTTTTTTTTGTTCTTTATTTCGCCTTATACAATTTCTTGTATTAGGAATTTGGTAGTTTTCGCATACCCCTTGGGGTCAGAGCGCAGGGTCAGCCATTGTACAGCGCCCCTGGAGCAATTACAGGTTAAGGGCCTTGCTCAAGGGCCCAGCAGAGCAGTGGCCTTTTTGGCAGTGTCGGGGATTCGAACCGGCAACCTTCGGGATACCAGCGCAGCTCCTTAGCCTCAGAGCCACCACTCCGCCACACTTGCTTGTCTGTTTTGTCCATTTTGTTTGGGTGATGTCTCCTTACCCTAATTACTGTAGCTCTCGGGAGAAGAGAATAAGGGGGGAAAAAAGTAATTGCTTTTGTCATCTTTATGCATCTCTATTACAATTACACCTTATTTTTAATTGTGTCAATGCACAAGAACAGGTTTTGTTGACAATGTATTGTTTGGAACAAGATTGTGATTTGGCACACTTGGTATAAATATTTTTATACTTTTTCCATAATATTGGCCTGTCGCTCAAAATCCCATCTCTATGGTCTGTTGGGTACGACTCCAGAGTCTGAGCATGTGTGAAGGTGCCATTGAACGGCATCACACAGAGTGGTGAAAATATTGTGCACTGACTGAAATGTCAAGTTTTGTAGCACCATTTTTCTTAGCTCCAATGTTTACCATCTGCATTTGACACAGGTGAAGAACATTAGAACAATCAAGATGAGGTTCAAGATGGTTCGCCGTGTGGTGGATGCAACTACATACTTTAATCAGTGCATGCTCCCAACCCCACTCTCTCTCTCTCTCTTTTGCCAGGTGTTGCTCAGTCTTTCCCTTAATAATTCCTTCCATTAGTTTATTTGTGATGCACATTAATCTTAGACCTCCCATTCAGCCCAACAATCTTGCCAGTTCCATCTTCTTAATTCTTCTAAAATAACATCAAGTCTAGTTTTGAAAATCCCTAAAGTCCTACTGTCTACCACACTACTTGGTAGCTTATTCCATGTGTCTATCGTTCTTTGCATAAAGAAAAACTTCCTAATGTTTATGCGAAATTTACTCATAAAAGTTTCCAATAGGGTCCCCATGTTCTTGATAAACTCATTTTAAAATAAGTTTCAATCCACTGTACTAATTCCCTTCATAATTTTTAACACTTCAATCACGTCTCCTGTTTCTCTTGTTTTTCTTAAAATGAAAATGCCCAGCTCTTTTAATCTTTCCTCGTAATTCATCCCCTGTAGCCCTAGAATCAGCCTAGTCACTCTTCTCTGGACTTTTTCTAGCACTGCTATGTCTAGCCTGGAGATCAAAACTGTACACAATACTCCTGATGCGGCCTCGCCAGGTAGGTACCTTTTCTGTGCCGAGTTAAGACACACTCTGAAAACGTTTTCTATGATCGGGTGACCTTATTACAACTGAGAGAGCACAGCCATATCGGACTTTTCGACCCGATCTTGCTGGAATCCCACCCTGAGCTAGCATGCTATGCTGACTTGATGTTGGGTCGACCCCCGGCAGAGACCTCTTCTGAGAACAGGCCGAAGCGGAGGCACGGCAGACGGGGAGGAGCTGACCGAAGGCTCCAGCGCTTGGTTACAAATGGAAGGCTAACCCTCCCGGTCATACTGTTTGCAAACGTTCAGTCTCTGGAAAACAAGATGGATAAGCTCCATGCTCGGATTTCCACGCAGAAGGACATTCAGGATTGCTCTATATTGTGTTTCTGCGAAACCTGACTAGGGGAGAGGACACCTGATAAGGCAATAACACCAGACGGCTACACGGTCTTCAGGGAGGACTGAGACGCTGCAGACAGCGGTAAGTCTCGCGGAGGAGGAACAGGAGCTACACGATATGATCAACAAGCATGAAAACACATATCCAGTCGCCGCTGTGATCATTTTGGGAGATTTTAACCACTGCATTCTCCGGAAAAATATGCCTAAACTGCATCAGCTTGTAACCTTCCCAACTAGGGGAAATAAAATACTGGACCACTGCTACAGTAACATCGGAAATGACTTTTCAGCTGAACCAAAACCTCATTTTGGAAAGTCTGATTACCTGGCGATCCGACTTAAACCAGTTTATAACAAAAGGCTCAAGACAAAACCAGGATCGTCAATATCTGGACTGATGATGCAAAAGCTAGTCTGCAGGGCTGCTTAGAGGCCACAGACTGGAGCATTTTTAAAAAGGCCACTAACGATATTCATGAATATACAGAGACTGAGGGTGACTACATTAGCTGGTGCACGTCCATATGTGCCCCTTCCAGGACCGTGCGTATGTTCCCCAACCAAAAACCTTGATTTAATGGGGATATAAAACAGAAAATCAGGAAGCGGCAGGAGGCCTTCAAGTCAGAAGATCAAGTGGAGAATAAGAGAGCCCGGTATGAGCTGCAGAAGTTCATCAGAGCAGCAAAAAGGGCACACTCACAAAAACTTGAAGGCTATTACCTTAACCACAACATGCACAGCATGTGGCCGGGAATTCAATCTGTCACAAACTACAGGAGAACCACAACAACTACAGATCTCTGAGATGTCACCCTTCCAGACAGCCTAAACACCTTCTATGCCAGGTTCAACAGGCTGAATACAGACACACCCTCAAAGGCCCCCTGTAACCCCACAGACACTGCCTTTCAGATGACACACACACAGGTCCTGAAGAAGGTGAACCCCCACAAGGCGGTGGGACCTGATGGAGTTCTTCCCAGAGTTTTGAGGGACTGTGGAGACCAATTAGCTGGTGTGTATGCTGACATCTTCAACCTGTCATTATCCCAGGAAGTAGTCCCCCGTATTTTTAAATCCTCCACCATTTTACCAGTCCCCAAAGGATCGGACACATCTACTCTAAACGACTTCAGGCCAGTGGCACTCACACCAGTTGCTATGAAATATCTAGAAAAACTGGTTCTCACGCACAACAACCATATGGTCCCGGACACTGTTGACCCCCTCCAGTTTGCCCACCACCCCAATCGATCAGTGGATGATGCGGTAGCAATAGCCCTACATCACATTCTGCAACACCTGGAAAGTAGCAGAACGTATGCAGGATGCTTTTCCTGGACTACAGTTCTGCTTTCAATACTATCCGCCCGGGAAAACTGATCAAGAAGCTGACAGACATCAGCGTCCCAACTCCCACCTGCAACTGGATCCTGGACTTATTGACAGATAGACCACAGGTGGTGAGAATGGGAGGACGGGTGTCTGCTGAGCTCACATTTAGTACAGGAACCCACAGGGCTGTTGCCTTAGCCCCAGACTTTTCTCTCTGTACACTTATGACTGTGTCTCCACCCAGGACAACACCATCATCATTAAATACGCTGATGATACCACCATCTTGGGGCTCATCAAGGGGGGGGCGAGTCAGTGTACAGGACCATGGTAAACAACATTCTTGTCTACGGAGAGGAGAATGACCTCATCCTCAACATAGATAAGACCAAAGAAATAATATTGGACTTCAGGAAGAATCCTCCCCCTCTACAGCCTCTAATCATCAAAGGGACTGAGGCGGAGAGGGCCGACAGTCACAGATTTCTGGGATTGCAGGTTACATCAGACCTGAGCTGGACTCTTAACACCACAGCCACAGTGAAAGAAGCCCAGCAAAGGCTATATTTTATTCGGCTGCTCAGGAAAGCCGGCCTGAACCATCGCCCTTTCACAAAGGCCTACAGAGGACTAATAGGGAGCATTCTCACCACAGGCATCACTGTCTGGTATGGGAACACAACACAGGCAGAGAGAGAGGCTTTGCAAAGAGTCATAAAACCTGCGGAGAGGATCATAGGGACAAAACTTCCTTCCATGGACTTTATGTACGCACAACATTGTCGAAAAAGAGCAGAGGGAATTATCAGGGACTCACTCCATCCAGCTCACTCTCTGCTCAGACACAAAAACTGTATGTACAATCTGAGACGCAGCAGAGCGGACAGCATCATCTCTCACAAAATAAGGTTTTTCAATAGCTTTTTCCCCGCCACAGTCAGACTGATGGCTAAACGAAATTATTGAATATGTGTAATAACCTCACTTCACTTATCATGTAAATGACGAGTGAAAAATGTGCAATATTTTAACTGGGCAATACCTACAGTATATTGTATTTTTTTGTGTAGATATTACCACCTTTCTGTGTTGTGCTGGTATAATCTACATTATTATTTTGTTTTACTGTTTTTTTTTTAATTTTTTAAATGTTTTACTATGACTCGGACAGAGCTCTGCACAAGAATTCCAATGTGCTTTGTCTGTTGGTTTTATGCACAAATGGCAAATAAAAGAACCTTGAGACAGTGCATTATAAAGCTTGAGCATAACCTCCTTGGACTTTGTACTCCACACATTGTGCTGTATAACCAAACATTCTGTTAGCCTTCTTAATGGATTCTGGACGCTGTCTGGAAGTTGATAGTGTTGAGTCCACCACGACTCCTAAATCCTTCTCATAAGCTGTACTTTTGATTTTCACACCTCCCATTGTGTATTCAAACCTAACATTTTTAATTCCTATGTGTAATACCTTACATTTTCTGTCATATCATCTACCACAAATCTACCCAAGTCTGTATACTGTCTAAGACTCTCTGTAATGATTTAAAGGATTCCAGATTATCTGCCAATCCACCTAACTTGCTATCATCAGCAAACTTATCCAGCTTGTTACGTATACTGTATGCCTATGCAAATTACTTATAAAGTATATCAAAAATAACTGCGGCCTTAGCACTGACCCCCGTGGGACTTCATTCTTAACATCATCCAAATCTGATAGGATTTTCTGCACAATAATCCTCTGCTTCCTGTGTTTGAGCCAAATTTGCACCCATCTCCAAAAAACACCCTGAACTCACACTTGTTTTCATTTGATGCCCAACCTCTCAAGTGCCACCTTATCAAATACTTTCTGAAAGTCAAGATAAATAATATCATAAGCTCCACTTTGATCATATCCTTTTGTTGCTTCCTGATAGAATTTCAGCATGCTAATAAAAACACGTCCTCTCTCTTATGAACCCATGCTGACTATTTAGTAAAACTCATGTTCTACACTTGAATCTCAATCCAGGTGGCTCGCTGTGTGGTGGATGCGGCTACGTACTGTAAGTGCATGCTCCCAACCTCTCTCTCTCTTGCCAGGTGTTGCTCAGTCTTTCCCTTAATAATTCCTTCCATTAGTTTATTTGTGATGCATGTTAATCTTACTGACCTATAGTTGCTTGGCTCTGCCCAGACACCCTTTTTATATAACGTTTTTCAGTCCTTTGGAATTTTGCCAGCATGTAGTGACTTCCAAAAATCATGCGTCAAGGGTTTATATATGTACTCGCTAGCCTCCTTAAGAACTCAAGGGTAAATATTATCTGGTCCTGGTGATTTGTTTGATTTCAGCCTATTTAATATGAGCAGTACTTCCCTTCTACAATTTCTAAATCGCTCAGTACCTCCTTAGTAATCACTTTTGCTGCTGGGAGGTTATCTACTTGGTCATATGTGAAGACCTCAGAAAAATGCACGTTTAGTGCATCTGTTATTTCACTATCTGTATTTTTCAATTCCCCTTTACTATTCCTGCACTTCACCTCCTCCTTTATTGCTGTTTTACTACTAAAATACTGAAAGAATCTTACTGTCATCTTTCACCTTATCTGCTACATTCCTCTCTAGCTGCCTTTTGGCATTCCTAATATCCTTCTTAATGGTTGCCCTCATGTTCTCATATGCCCTACGATTCACATTAGAGTTATTAGTCTTGTATGCCTTATATAGCTGTTTTTTCCTTTGCAGTTTCTTTCTCTACTCTTAATTAACCAACTGTACAGTTTTCTAAATTTAGTACTAATTCCAAATTTAGGCATGTGCCTGTCTTGCATTATATGTAAAATGTTTTTAAACTTGTTCCACTGCTCCTCAACTGTATCCACAATTAAAAAGTTTATTCCAGTCTGTCCTTGTTAGACTTTGCAGCATCTGCTCAAAATTTGACCTACCAAAGCTAAACTTAACAGTTGCATCCTTATTCTTCCAAAACAATGAGAATTATATTATTGTCACTTGACCCTAGTGCTTCCATTACCTCTACACCCTCAATTCTATCCTGATTACTACAAAATACTAAATCCAAGCAGGTTTCCCCAGTGTCTGCTCCTGCTCTTCAGCTCCGATATTTGCAAGGTTATCTCCGTTATCACAGTTAATATTCAGGTAGTTGAAGTCCCACATGACTATAATATTACCCTGTAAACTTGCCTTTTTAATAGTACCAAAAAATGTGCATGGGATTGCATTGGGCGGCCTATGACACACTCCTAAAATAAGGACTCTTTCCCTAAAACTTTCCAGGCAAACAGTATTTATTTATATAGCACATTGTCATACAAGCAATGTAGCTCAATGTGCTTTACAACACAACAAAAAGATAGTTACAGATACTGCTCACTTAACGACTTACCTGTTTAACAACCATGCAGACACGACCAGCTCTACGACCAGTCGGTATTATATACTTTTGGAGAACTTTGGTCATGGAAACAGCAGCTTGGCATCTCTGTGTAAACATCCCATCTCACATCACTCTGATTCAGTCCTGTTCCCACAGTTGGTCAGTATTTGCCTACATTTACACATCTGCCTAGTTAGTGTGCCACTGCACACCTGGCACATGATCTGCCCTTCTGAACTGGCTAAACTCTTCTGTCGCAAGAGGTGCAGAGGTCCTCCTGCAGCTACAATGAGGCTGTAATTATGAAAAAGAGAAAAAGCGGGAGAAGAAAATCTCCATTGAAGGAGTCTGCTTTGGGTGTCTCAGTTCAGCCTTTAGCAGAAAAATCTTCAGTGTGCACTGGGTTCTCCAGATGAACCGTGCCATGCTACTTCTTCTGTTGCCGCTTCTGTACCCTTGTCCTTTCTGTTCACTCCAAAATGATGCAGTCAGGTTGGAGAGGCACATGGCACAGGCTCTGCTAGTGGCTCCTCGCTTAACAACCTAGTCATAGGGATGGAACTTTGTCGTTAAGTGAGGAGCGTCTGTATATGAAATGCAAAATGAAGAAAACGAGCCACATGCCCTCACTAAGATGGGGCTCATTGACAATTATAAAATGTAAATTCTGTTTGACATAAACAGCAACCTCACCTCTTTTGCTGTTCTGTCTATCCTTCCTAAAAATGTGTATCCTTCTATGTTATACTTATTCCCATCTTTATTTAGCCAGGTTTCCATTATTGCTATAATATCATAATTATACTTATTGTTGATGCTTCTAGTCTAAAGGCAATCTATTTTTACTCATTTTATTTTTACGTTTAAATGTTGGGTTAGAATTTACATTACTATGCATTTTTATTTTTACACTATTGTTTGTTCCTCCATGAACACTTCTAAACCTAGAAAATTCTAAACTTCCTTCCCTTAGTTTAAACAATCCTTCACTGAGCCTACTCATGCACCTCCCCAACACAGTGGTGACACTCCAGTTCAGATGTAACTCATTACAGCAGAACAGATCCCATTTGTTCCAAAAGGGGTCCCAACGCCCTTAGCAACACATTAAGCCTTCTAATGTTCTCAGTCTTTCCCAAACTTCTGCCAGTACTACGTCCCAGTCCAGGTAAGACTATCTTGTCAGTTCTTGTCTTTGGCTTGGCACCTAACTCTTTTAATGTACAGTATGTCATTTATGCATGTTATTTGTGCCAAGACTTCCCCCACTCTGGCCAAGAGTCTATCCGTCTTCTACCTCTGCACCCAGAAGGCAAGACTCCTTGCAGACTCTCTGTCTCTGGAGAAAACCTGAGCTTCAGTCCCCCTAATGATTGAATGCCCAACTATCACCACTTTTCTCTTTCTGGGAACTGGTTTTGAGGTAGCCTGTTGGTGCTGCTCATGCCCGCCTACCACCTTAGAACCTTCAGAGACACCGTCTAGTTCCGCAAGAACCTGAAAACAATTTGGCAATTCTAATTCTGGGGTTTATGATCCCGGACCATGTGCACCCTCTACCTTGTGCCTTGTGACTGTGCCCCACCTATTTCTACCTGTCTGGTCTGAAGTCTCCTCCCATGCCACCTTAGGGGGGTGCACACTATCTCACTAAAGGACACCTAAGCCAGGTCTACCAATTCTCTACTATAACACAGGCCAGTCAACTTCTGCAGTTCAGTGACCCTGAGATTGAGTTGCCGGATCAGCTGACGTCTCCTTTAGATGTAGCCCTCACAGAAGACTGGCTCTTCCAAGCCATCATCTAAAAAGTCCAACATCCAAAAGGACTTGCATTGTACTTCTGTGCCTCATTATCAAAATTTGAGATGATGATGTCAGCTACTGCTGCTTACTGCCCTGCCTCAGTGATGCTAGTTTGAATACAAATAACAAGTACAAGTAGTTATTAGAAAAATGCTCCTCCAAACACTCAGCTACATTTGCTCCTGCACTGGTGAAAAAAAGAACAAAAAACGTCTCTTTCATTTGCAAAGATGATATCAGCAGAATGACATCATTGAAAGCTGTATAAAGGAGTGATTTGAGCAGCCATTAGATGTCTCATTGCAGTAGTCAATCTTATTAGAAATAAATGCATGAATTAATTTCTAAATATTCTCCATATTGAGAAAACACCTTAATTTTTAAAACATTTTTAGGATGGAAAAAATATGTTTTGCATAGTTATGTAATATGTGCAAAACCTTTATCATTTTTATTCTGAGATTTGCATTAACTGTATTATTAAGATCAAGTTTGTAATTTTATTTTTCATCGTTTTATTTATCTTAACCTCCCTTTCAATCTTTAGAACCATCTGCTCACATGGATTTCTTTAATTTGAAAACCAGTACACTTTTTTAAATACATAAGCAGTTAATTAAGGATTAAACCAAAGAATCTTAAATAGATTACACAAATTACTGATGTAAAGAGTTGATTAAGCTTCTGCTACACATTTTTGCATTGGAATTCAGTTTATGCAAATCACAGCACAGTTCAAAGGTGTGGTTGTTTTTCCCCCTGTAAATCTGCCATTTCTATGACAACTACACCAAGTTATACAGTATTTAATGTTACTGTACAAGTGTGAGAAGGCATATTTTTAGAACAGAGACCTACCCCTGCTGGAGGGTGAACTAAAGGGAAAGAAATCAAGAGGAAGGCAGAGACAGGACAAGTTAAATTATCTGAAAGGTGGTAAATCACACCAAGAGGTGGAAAGAAGAGTAGAAGACAGAATACAACAGAGGAACTGGCGATCAAAAGGCCTGTCTTATGGAAGCTAACTAAACAAGAAAATCATCTACTCACAAATTAGTAGGTCATCTGTACAGTGTGATTTTAGGTGCTGGACTGTAATATCCCAGTACCCCAATTAATCTTTAGCCAGGATAACCCTAACACCATTAAATACAAAAGAGACTTGACTACCAAGACATTGGTGTCAACTATTGAACTGACAAGTGTGGTATAATAATCTACAGCTCTTGAGCCAACGTGCTTTCCACCAGTGGCTAAAAGTCTGATCTTTAATGGAGCTTCAACTGCTTCTGATTTGTGAACATTAACTGAAATATATTGCTTTATGATCACTTACAGAACCTTTGAAAATGGTGCTACATTTCTTCCACAGGTAGAGCCTTTGTTTCACTTTCACATAGAGCTGTGCTTTGACCTTTTTAATATGACCATCTGTGATGTATTTTGTCTCATTTTACTGGTTTTCTGGGTGTTTGGCCACAGCTTCAAATTTAATAAAATAAAGAGAAGAGAGCACATCAGAATAAGGCACTGTTTAAATTCATGTTCTAGTGTAATTGATTCCTATTTATTTAAGTGTTCCAGGAAGTGCTAACTGTATTATCAAATATAAATTGATCTGTTTTTCTTAAAGCTTTACAGTTTGTGACTGGATGTATCTCTGGGCGTTTATTCTCAACACATAATGTACACTTTGGCTATAACAGCCAATAATGAGATTTCCCAAATTCAAACTGAGTTTATATCCACATTTCATTGCAAATAAGTTTTGCTTTGTTCCTTTTCTTAATCAAAGATCTTTGTCTCGCTTGCTAAAGAGTGAAATGCATTTGTTCCAGACGCTTCATCTAATTGAATTTCAGTTTTAACATAGTCATTCAGTGGCCGTAGAATGAAGAAGTGTCATACATGTTAACTTTTGGTTTTCTCAACATGCCTGGAACCAAAAATACTGGACTGGTGTGATGGGTGTCTGGTCACACTTATAGGTAATCTAACCTAAACAGTTAAAATATCTGACTACGCCAGCCAATTTTATTAAGAGTCTGGGAACTCTTGAAATTTAAAGATAATAGTACATATTCTTTAAATTATGCAGTGAGTAAGCACAAGATGAAAGACACAACAGCAAATTTAAAGAAAAACTACATTAATTTGTGTTACACCAGACAATATAAAGTCCACCAAGAAGATAAAAGTAGATAAGAATCTAAAAATATGGGAGTGAAAAGCATGTAAAAATACAGCATATGGTCCACACTCCAGAAGTCCGTTTAAACAACAGTCGGAGGATTCACCCTTTGGTGTTGCGAAGCCTAGGTTGTGCGCTGTGTTAACACAACAATTAATCTTCCATCTGTTCCACTGAGACACTCTGTTTGCCAAATGCTTATTTTCCAACAGAAGTCTTGTCCGCTGGCTTCACTCTGTCCCTCTCTTGCTGGACCCCTCATCTCTCTGATGAAATGGTCTCTTCTTCCCTGGAGGTAGGTGTCACTGTCCGTGTGCCTCGAGTCTTATCAGGCATGTACCCTCACCTGCCTGAGAGTCCCTGTGCTCTGTGTAAGTGATCTTGACAGTGTCCTCGGTGGGCTGTGACTCTCCACATCACCCACTGCCCAAAAATATGTCACTGCTTCAGTCTCTGCCAAGGTCAAATGACGATTGATTAAACAATGGTACAAGCTAATTTCCTTTACTTCGCAGTAGTACAAACACATTTTCATTGGTTAAAAAGTATTGTTGTCAGCTGTCGAGAAGTACATATACCACTGTATGCTGATTAGTTTTGATGTCCCCAAAACACATTACTTTTCGAACCCAGTAAATAAACATTTTCCAAAGAAGCAGGAAGTTCTCTTATCACAATATTGTATGTTGATGAGATACAAAGCAGTATAATCTTCAAAGCAGGTGCCCCTTTTTTTGAAAGACTAGTAAATATCTACATCTTATAGACAGCCGTCAACAATAACCTGCAACAGAATTATTTAGGAAATTTTCTTTTTCACTTACCTTCTGAGTTCAGCTCACATCCAAGTGTAAATGCACATTAAGAGTGTGCATTTACTTATATTTTTAGTTATTTTTTCATGACATTGCTTCCACTAACTTATGACAGGGGAACACTTTTAAACATTGGGAACCAGTTTACTCACCTACTCGAGGAGATCTACCTATTGACCCGTTGTGTTTAGGTGAGATTCTCATTAAAATCCTACATGATGAGAGGGAGTAATAACAAAAGTGCAAAAGATGCGGTGTGCAGAACACAATGGCATAGCTAGGGAGGGGCAAGGGGGGTACATCTGTCCCCGGGTGCAGCATCCAGGGGGTGCCGAATTGATGTTCCCCATTGCATTTTGGCAAACAGGAGGGGGTGCAAAATTTTCAGTTGTCCCCGGGCACTGAAAACCCTAGCTACGCCTCTGGCAGAACAAACTGAGGAATAAACCACATCATCCTCCTCTGCCCAGTATCATGCTCCCAAATGTCTAGTCACTTGTGTCACAGATGTCTGGTCACACTTATAGGTAATCTAACTTAGACACCATTAAAATATTCGACTACGCCACCCAGTTTTATTAAGAGGCTGGGAACTCCTGAAATTTACCAATAAGAGCACACAGGTTTCTTTAAATTGGGCGGTGAGTAAACACACAATGAAAGACACAACAGTAATTTCAGAAAAAAGCAACAGTAAGTTCTATTGTACAAGACAATATAAGGTACATTAAAAAGATAAACGAACATAACAGAACCTAAACATATCAGGAATTAATTTCCTTTTTTGTAAAAGGAAAATACACAGTCCACACTCTCTAAAAGTCCGTAAAAACAAGAATTGGAGGATACAACCTTTAGTGGTGCAGAGTCCAGTTTGGCACTGTGTTACCCCAACACTTAATTGTTCATGGATGCACTCTGTTCCCCAGCAGAAGTTGTGTCAAATTGTTGACTCCCTGTCAGCGTCTCTTCGTTGTCCCTTTTTCTTCCACTCTGGGCTCCTTGTGTTGCTGGGACCTAGGCACGCCTCATTTCTCGTCTGTCAGCTTTACTGGGTCCTTTCATGCAGATTCCCTCTCTCGCTGAACCCACAACTGGCGTCTCCTTGTGCAGCTGTCTCTTCCTCCCTGGAAGTGTTGCCGTCCTTGTGCCTCACGTTGTGCCAGCCAGGTACCCTTGTCTGCCTGCGAGCCCCTGTGCCCTGTCCGAGTGTCTTGGCAGCGTTTCCTGTGGACTCTCCCTCCTGCCTTCTGCTGGCCAGCAGTTTATATTTACTTCACCCCTCTGTTGTCAGTCCTGGACAAACAGTTTAATCAATGGCACATCTAAATTGCCTGGGTTTAACAATTAATAAAAACACAAGTTAACAAAATGTATGGTTACCAAACATTAATAAGTACAGATATGCTGAGTAGAAACCAATATTTCCAAGCCAGGTAAATACAGACATTCTACCAAGGCCAGACTTCAAAGCAGTGATTCTCTTGCAGGACAGCAAATACCACTAATAAGTACAGACAGCCTTTTAACTTCTCACCCCCCAGTCCCAACAGTGGGTGCCTAATGGAACCACCCAGTGCACAAAAAAAATGTAAAAGTGTCCCCCTCTGACACTTGAAAACAAGATGGATGATCTTCAGGATTAAATTCCAATGGGACATCACAGACTGCAATGTTCTTTGTTTGACTAAAGCGTGCCATTCACTTGAAATACCAGACAGGGGAATTAACCCCGTTTTTTGGATGGACAGAATGGCTGAATCTGGTAAATTAAAAGGTGAAGGAGTCTGTTTTATGAAAAACAATAAATAGTGCGATCCCAGAAACATCTCGACTCTTTTGCACTCCTGTTCTGCTGATCTGGATCATCTGACACTTACCCTTCACTCTTATTATTTGCCTTGTCAGTTTTCTGCTGTTGTTATCACCTGTTCCTGTCTTTATCCTGAGGCTAACATAGATAAGGTTTTGTGAAAACTCCACAATGTTCTTAGTGAACAACTAATCAAGCACCCGGATGCTACATTTATTGTGGTGAGGGACTTTAACAAAGCTAACCTCAGATAGGTAATGTCGAACTTTCACCAGCATGTCACATGTCCAACCAGGGGTGGAAACACACTGGATCATTGTTGCACCCAGTTTAAGTTAGACTATTGTAAGCATAAGTTTAATATGTCACTGTGCTCCGTGCAAATCTATCTTAGAAAATCTGCTTTTTTCTGCTCACCTGCACAGCTGACACATAGCCAGGTTAAGCACAGAGCTCACATAGAACTGCCAGGTAAGCAGTATGACATAAGACCGATCGGAACAACTAGAAAGCATGCAGTCAGACTGTGAGATGTTGTAACAGTGTGCTATTTTTATCTGTTAAGTCGGCATGGAATTGTATCCTTGTTTAAACACCATTGCATGTTTGCCTAAGTGGGGCCCTGCACATGAAGAAAGCGTATGAAGCCTTGGAACATTGCCCGGCACACCTTTGAAGCCAACAAACGGAACAGGAGATATTGTCATCTGTTCCTGAAAATGCCTTGCCACTGAACAGATTATAACGACAGACTAAATGCCTCGGGCCCCCACTCCTGGACAGGGTTTTGATATTGACTTAATTTGTCTGATATGCAGCATAAGCTGACATTAAACAAGCTAAGTTATTTCTCCTGCATGATTTCTTACTGCTGTATCAGGGAGGGGTATTAGCCTTTTATGTTATATCTATATAGATTTGGGTTATGTAACACGTTGCAATTATTAAAGAACTTTTTCCAAGGAGCTAGTGCCCCCTGCTCTACACAACTACAAAGTGTTTTCACAACTGGCTTTTAGCAGATCAGACCATGTCTCCATTTTACTTCTCCCCAAGTAAGCATCATGAGAGAGGTTCCAGTGACAAGAGAGATCAAACGCTGGCCTGCCCCAATCAGAAGCCATGCTACAGGGTGTGCTTGATGACATGGACTAGGATGCGGTCCGGTCGAGTGCTAATGACGTAAACGAGTTTGTGGATGTAGCTGTCAGCTTTGTTGCTATGCTAGTGGAGTTCTTCATTCCATCAAAAGACAATCCAGTGTCTTCACAATCAGAAGCAGTGGATGGACAAAACCATCCAGGATGCAGTGAATGTGCACCCTGTGGCTTACAACATGGGATTTTGGACTGAAAACTGTAATGAGTACAAGACAGCCTGCTACTCTAAATGGAGGGCTGTGAAGAAGGCAAAGAGGGGCAGTACAAGGAGAAAGTGGAGTCAAACATTCATCTAGGGTACAGTGAGCAAATGTGGCAAGGACTACAGACCATTACGGACTTTACAGGTAAAACCACTTTGTTGACACACAGACCTCTCTGGCTGATGATCTGAATGCATTCTATGCACAAGTTGATGCTAATGGAGCTAGTGTTAAGTTGCAGGGTAGTGAGGATAATACAGTGGAGTTGCGATCTCTGTTTCAATGCACAATGTTCTTCGTGCTCTGAGGCATGAAAACTGTAGGAAAGCAACAGGTCCAGAATGAATCTCCAGATGTATTCTTAAATCAGGTGCTGATCAGCTGTTGGTTTCTATCCATCCATCCATCCATTGTCTCCCGCTTATCTGAGGTCAGGTCGCGGGGGCAGCAGCTTGAGCAGAGATGCCCAGACTTCCCTCTCCCCGGCCACTTCTTCTAGCTCTTCCGGGAGAATCCCAAGGCATTCCCAGGCCAGTCGAGAGACATAGTCCCTCCTGCGTGTCCTGGGTCTTCCCCGGGGCCTCCTCCCGGTTAGACGTGCCCGGAACACCTCACCAGGGAGGCGTCCAGGAGGCATCCTGATCAGATGCCCGAGCCACCTCATCTGACTCCTCTCGATGCGGAGCAGCAGCAGCTCTACTCTGAGCCCCTCCTGGATGACTGAGCTTCTCACCCTATCTTTAAGGGAAAGCCCAGACACCCTGCGGAGGAAACTCATTTCAGCCGCTTGTATTCGCAATCTCGTTCTTTCGGTCACTACCCATAGCTCATGACCATAGGTGAGGGTAGGAACATAGATCGACTGGTAAATTGAGAGCTTCACCTTGCGGCTCAGCTCCTTTTTCACCACGACAGACCGATGCAGCGCCCGCATTACTGCAGATGCCGCACTGATCCGCCTGTCGATTCTCACACTCCATTCTTCCCTCACTTGTGAACAAGACCCCGAGATACTTGAACTCCTCCACTTGGGGCAGGATCTCGCTACCAACCCTGAGAGGGCACTCCACCCTTTTCCGGCTGAGGACCATGGTCTCGGATTTGGAGGTGCTGATTCTCATCCCAGCCGCTTCACACTCGGCTGCGAACCGATCCAGAGAGAGCTGAAGATCACGGCCTGATGAAGCAAACAGGACAACATCATCTTCAAAAAGCAGTGACTTAATCCTGAGCCCACCAAACCGGACCCCCTCAACGCCCTGGCTGCGCCTAGAAATTCTGTCCATAAAAGTTATGAACAGAATCGGTGACAAAGGGCAGCCCTGGCGGAGTCCAACTCTCACTGGAAACGGGTTCGACTTACTGCCGGCAATGCGGACCAGGCTCTGGCAATGATCGTACAGGGACCGAACAGCCCTTATCAGGGGGGCCGGTACCCCATACTCTCGGAGTACCCCCCCACAGGATTCCCCGAGGGACACGGTCGAATGCCTTTTCCAAGTCCACAAAACACATGTAGACTGGTTGGGCAAACTCCCATGCACCCTCCAGGACCCTGCTAAGGGTATAGAGCTGGTCCACTGTTCCGCGACCAGGACGAAAACCACACTGTTCCTCCTGGATCCGAGGCTCGACTATCCGACGGACCCTCCTCTCCAGGACCCCTGAATAGACTTTTCCAGGGAGGCTGAGGAGTGTGATCCCTCTGTAGTTGGAACACACCCTCCGATCCCCCTTCTTAAAGAGGGGGACCACCACCCCGGTCTGCCAATCGAGAGGCACTGTCCCTGATGTCCATGCGATGTTGCAGAGGCGTGTCAGCCAAGACAGTCCTACAACATCCAGAGCCTTGAGGAACTCCGGGCGTATCTCATCCACCCCCGGGGCCCTGCCACCAAGGAGTTTTTTGACCACCTCGGTGACCTCAGTCCCAGAGATGGGGGAGCCCACCTCTGAGTCCCCAGGCTCTGCTTCCTCATTGGAAGGCATGTTAATGGGATTGAGGAGGTCTTCGAAGTACTCCCCCCACCGACCCACAACGTCCCGAGTCGAGGTGAGCAGCGCACCATCCCCACCATATACAGTGTTGACACTACACTGCTTCCCCTTCCTGAGACGCCGGATGGTGGACCAGAATCTCCTCGAAGCTGTCCGAAAGTCGTTCTCCGTGGCCTCCCCAAACTCCTCCCACGCATTCCGCTTGGCCTGCCGGTACCTATCAGCTGCCTCCAGAGTCCCACAGGACAAAAGGGTCCTGTAGGACTCCTTCTTCAGCTTGACGGCATCCCTCACCGCCGGTGTCCACCAATGGGTTCAGGGATTGCCGCCACGACAGGCACCGACCACCTTACGGCCACAGCTCTGGTCAGCTGCCTCAACAATAGAGGCACGGAACATGGCCCATTCGGACTCAATGTCCCCCACCTCCCTCGGGATGTGGTCGAAGTTCTGCCGGAGGTGGGAGTTGAAGCTAATTCTGACAGGGGGCTCTGCCAGACATTCCCAGCAGACCCTCACAACACGTTTGGGCCTACCAGGCCTAACCGGCATCCTCCCCCACCATCGAAGCCAACTCACCACCAAGTGGTGATCAGTTGACAGCTCCGCCCCTCTCTTCACCCGAGTGTCCAAGACATGTGGCCGCAAGTCCGATGACACAACCACAAAGTCGATCATCGAACTGAGGCCTAGGGTGTCCTGGTGCCAAGTGCACATATAAACACCCCTATGCTTGAACATGGTGTTCGTTATGGACAATCCGTGACGAGCACAGAAGTCCAATAACAAAACACCACTCGGGTTCAGATCGGGGGGGCCATTCCTCCCAATCACGCCCTTCCAGGTCTCACTGTCATTGCCCACATGAGCATTGAAGTCTCCCAGCAGAACGAGGGAGTCCCCAGAAGGTAAGCCCTCTAGCACCCTCTCCAGGGACTCCAAAAAGGGTGGGTACTCCGAACTGCTGTTCGGTGCATACGCACAAACAACAGTTAGGACCCGTCCCCCCACCCGAAGGCGAAGGGAGGCTACCCTCTCGTCTACTGGGGTAAACCCCAATGTACAGGCTCCAAGTTGGGGGGCAATAAGTATACCCACACCCGCTCGGCGCCTCTCACCGGGGGCAACTCCAGAGTGGTACAGAGTCCAGCCCCTCTCAAGGAGATTGGTTCCAGAGTCCAAGCTGTGCGTCAAGGTGAGTCCGACTATATCTAGCCGGAACCTCTCAACTTCGCGCACTAGCTCAGGCTCCTTCCCCTTCAGAGAGGTAACATTCCACGTCCCAAGAGCCAGCTTCTGTAGCCGAGGATCGGACCGCCAAGGTCCCCGCCTTCGGCCACCACCCAACTCACACTGCACCCGACCTCCTTGGCCCCTCTCATAGGTGGTGAGCCCATGGGAAGGGGGACCTACGTTGCCTCTTCGGGCTAGGCCCGGCCACCAGGCGCTCGCCATCGAGCCCCACCTCCAGGCCTGGCTCCAGAGTGGGGCGCCGGTGACCCGCGTCCGGGCAAGGGAAAACGCCGTCCAAAATTGTTTTTCTTCATAGGAGGTTTGTTTAACCGCTCTTTGTCTCATCCCTCACCTAGGACCAGTTTGCCTTGGGTGGCCCTACCAGGGGCATAAAGCCCCGGACAACAGAGCTCCTAGGATCATTGGGACACGCAAACCCCTCCACCACGATAAGGTGGCAGTTAAAGGAGGGGTTGTTGGTTTCTACCTTTTTTTTTTTTTTTTTTTTTAAATGTTATTGTATCCATACTGAAGAATAACACAGGCATGCCTTAAAGATTACTGCCCTGTAGTTCTCACGTCTCTTGTCATGAAGTGTTTTAATGAGATTATTAAAGACTCCATCTGCTCCCTCCTTCCAAGGGACTTTGATTCACTCCAGCTTGCATAACATACAAACGGGTCTACAGATGACGCCATCTTGCATATTCTACACTTTGTCCCGTGAAGTCAGCAAGAAGGGGAATTATGTAAGACTGTTGTTATAGACTACAGCTCAGCCTTTAACACTCCTGACCCCCCGCATATTGGCCACAAAGGTTAAAGACCTGGGGCTGAACATCCTTCTCTGTGACTGAGTGCCAGATTTTCAAGCAGGCAGGCCTCAGGTGGTGAGAGCAGGCAACTGCTTCTCCAACACTATCATTGTTAACACAGGAGTTCCACAAGGCTATGTGCTGAGTCGTCTGCTGTTCTCCCATTATGCAAACAACTGTGTGACCAAGCACTGCTCTGACACTATTGTTAAGTCTGCTGATGACAGAGTGGTCTTAGGCCTCCTTGTGGTTGTTGGAAACAAGGCCTATCTGGATGAGGTAGAAAACATGGCAATGTGGTGCCATTCTCATAACCTCTCAGTGAATGTCAGCAAGACCAAGGAGCTTGTGGTGAACTTCAGGCAGAAGCAGCAACAGATCTCCAACCCCATCAGCATAAATGGAGTTCCTGTTGAGAGGATGAGGGGCTACAAGTACCAAGGTGTGCACATCACTGTGGACCTGACATGAACCCAGCACATACAAACGTGGGACAGGAAGGCAAGACAGCACCTTTATCACCTGAGGAGGCTGAGGAAATTCAAGGTCTCCTCACCTATTTTGAAAACATTTTGCACTAGCGCCATAGAGAGCATCCTAACACAGAGCTGCACATCATGGTTTGGGAATTGCTCAGCCCAGGATTGCTGTACTTTGCAGAAAGTGGTACGTTCAGTAGAGCGCATCTTAATTTTAGCACTGCCCTCTCTGCAGGATATCTACACCAAGTGCTGCAGGACCAAGGCAATTAAAATAATTGTGAACTCTACCCATCCCAGTAACAGACTGCTCAGTCTTTTCAACTCAGGCAAATGGCAAAGAGTGAGGGACTCGAGGAGCTTTTACCCTCAGGCCATTAGGATCCTGAACTCTGACATGCCAACAAACATTCAAACTTAACACTCATTGTACATTTATTTTAACTTACTGCACAGTCACTCTATACATTCTGCTGTTTCAGGTTTCAGATTTTAACTTAAGTTTAATATAGTTAATTTAACCTGACTTAATTTAGTTAATTGTATTTAACTTTATTAACAGAATCTCATCCGTGTAATTTTAGAAGAGCTATTTTGCTTGTTGTCTAAGCTGAAGAATTCACTCAGGGTGTTGATGCCCTTCCAGCTTCTAACCTCCCTGAGCAGGTTCTGATGGAAGAAAGGCATGCACTCCCCAGGCTTCATAGTTTTCAACAGGTTTTGAGCCAATTTTCTAAGTTAACTGGATCGTGGTGTGTACAGAGTCACCAGCCACCAGGGTTGTTTGATCATCCCTTATATACAGAAATAAAGAAAGAGAGAACACAGTGAGGATGTTTTAAAATACTGGCAGCAGAAACTACCTAGAATTAAAGTAAAACAATTCAGCGTTTTAACTTTTAACTATCCTAAGGTATTCTTGCTTTACTTTTTTGACAAATACATTGTCACACATGGAAAATGCTAAAAACAGAGAGCAAAGCGGACACAAGGTTTCTCACAGTAAGATACTCATATAGTCTTCTTCATAGCTGCACTTGAAGACATTTGGTGTGGATGGTGATAGGGAACAAAGGCCAACTCATCTGAATGAGGTCATGAGATTTAAGTCAAATCAGAGCCCCATTTTTCTTTTGACACCTTGCTCTGAATTACTTTCAAGCCTTCTCATGGTCCATGTCTAGCAATTGCACTTACTGTGCTTGGCTGGGGCTGCTGTCATCACACACCTGGCCCTTGTTCTGTCTCATCAGCACTAGCTGATGCTTAAACAGCTGTCGGTGTTGGAGTGAATATATCATTTATTTTTTGCACATTTTGATGCATCTAACTACAGAGGTTTTTACTGTTTTTCAGTTCATTGTTTTTATGTATCACCCGTTCATTTTTGGATCTTTCACTGTTATCCGACAGGAGTTTTAAGTTGAAAGGATCATGGTGATGATGTAGTAGTCCATTGAAGCCACATGCTTCTTATATAGAAAAGTAAACAAATTCATATTTTAATGTTTATATTTTTAATAAATTAAGGATACAATTACTTGTTTAAACTTCTATTTTTAATTTATTTTTATATGTTGTAATGCAGAGGCCTATGGTAGCTGGTGGCCTACTGGAAAAAATCCTGACCTTGGCTGATGAATTGCTACCATTTTGTGCTCTGTTTTCTCTAAGACATCATTTTGCTCTTCTAAATTTTAGAGATTGACCCGTAACTGTACTTCTGCAGGATCTTTCTTGAAGTGCACTATGTTGTCAGTTGGTTATCATTTAAAGGTATTGGTCCTGGGTCCCTGGCTGTTTTGTCTTGGTAGAATTCTATATTACTCTACTTTCCCATTTTGTACTCTTTATTGTATAGACGTTATCAGAATGCCTCAAATCCCATATACTTAACTGTTTATAAGGTATTGTACTTTAGCACTTCTCCCCACTTTCCCTTCTACATTTATAACCACTGGCAATTAGATAGAATAAAAGGACAAGCAGGAGTTTAGATACACATTTGAATAATGTATTATTGATAATATTCAACTAATAATAACAATAAGGAAGCAGAGTATATGTGAATATTCACAACAATACAAGCCGATAAAGCTAGATATGCAGTTTCAGGCAGACCACAGATTTATACATTCTCTGGCCAAATCCTAAGGCCAGCTGGGTGTCGTGGTACAGAATGGCCTCTGAATCAAAATCAATCTCAAAGAGCCATATTTCAGACGAATAGAATTCCAGTATAACTCATCCCCCCGGTTGCTGCATTTATGACTTTGTGGACAACTTTTAGGCTGTCAGTCCAAATACAGTCATTTCTGCAAAGCTGGTCTGACGCTCCATCTCTCACACTGTGTTTTCATGCCTTTCCCCAAGACCATTTGTTGAGCTGAAACTTGCTGGCTACTGTAGGTTTATGACCAATGCGGGGGTCGGCTTATTAACACTAGAATCCCTGAAGCCTACTAAAATATTCGTAATGCCAGGCCACCTTAATTTCCTCTTCACATCCTCATCAGCATCTTTGTTTTGTAAATGTGTCAAGCAACACAAGCAGCAAGCAGCCTGCTCATTCATCCCCCACCGAGGTAGGTGAAGTCTCTTTATCTGGAAGTTAGGTGTTGTAACAGAGGTGCTATATAGGCGCCTGATCCGACACAGATGGACACAGAGGCACGTATAAAATAAACGTTTTATTTTTCTTCACCCGTGGGCGCACGTCTTCCCCGTGACCCACAGGCAATACACAGTCCATTAAGCACTTAAACACACCAATAATCCTTTCTCCTTTACCACCACTCCTCCTCAGGTTTAGTCCTCCTCCTCCTCCCGACTCTGGCTCTCGAGTGGTGGTGGCTGGCCCCTTTTATAGCCCACCCGGAAGTGTTCCAGGTGTTTGACCACCTGGTCCCAATTGCACCTCTGGGTGGGGCTGAAGACTCGTCCAGCCCTGCTGTTGAATCCAGACAGCCCCCCCCTAGCGGCCACCCCGGGCCCCAACCAGGCTGTGGAGGACTGCATCTCCCATGGAGCCCTGAGGGAGGTTGGGGAAACACCATCAGCCAGGGAGGCTGCCACCAAGTGTCCCGGGGGAGGTATTGAGCTGCCCATGATTGCTCCCCTGGGATATAAGCAGCAGGGGCGTCCCGGCCAGGCATGGGACCCGGCCGCTCATCACAGTGTCTGGAATTGTATAGGGTAAATAATATATTTGGAATACATACACTTCATATGTGTTCCATATCTACAACAATCTGTGTAAATGTAGACTCAAATCAAATGCATGTTTTTATTATATAATAGTAATAAAAGCAGCTCACTACTCAAAACGAGAAATGTGAGGAGGACCCAGGCTCAAACCTGCAACATCTTGATTATGAGGCAGCAGTTCTCACCTCTGCACCAGCCAAGCAGACATTTCTATTTTGTGTCATTTGATATTTGGGCTTCAGTTTTTACACATTGACAGCAACATATAATTTGAATACAGTAATCCCTCGTTATATCGCGCTTCGCCTTTCGCGGCTTCACTCCATCGCGGATTTTATATGTAAGCATATTTAAATATATATCGCGGATTTTTCGCTGCTTCGCGGGTTTCTGCGGACAATGGGTTTTTTAATTTCTGGTACATGCTTCCTCAGTTGGTTTGCCCAGTTGATTTCATACAAGGGACGCTATTGGCAGATGGCTGAGAAGCCGTTCACAGACGGAGAATACATGAAAGAATCGTTCATAAAAATATCAGAGCATCTATTCTCTGACTTTAAATGTTTTGGTGTTTGAGCGCATGATGACAGTGTTTGCCAGAGATGTACAGAAAGGTACACTCTCTCACTTCCCCTCCCTGAGAGAGTTCAAAGCAGTGAACATTCACATAAATTGTGATTATTTCCACCGTACAATTATTGCAATGCCTGCGGTGGGTTGGCACCCTGCCCTGGATTGGTTCCTGCCTTGTGCCCTGTGTTGGCTGGGATTGGCTCCAGCAGACCCCCGTGACCCTGTGTTCGGATTCAGCGGGTTGGAAAATGGATGGATGGATGGAATTATTGCAATGCAAGCTGCATTTAGAGAAAGATTCAGTGAGTTCAGAAAGAAAAAAAACACTCTCTCCTTCCCTGGACATCGACCCATCCCTGCTGAACACATCCGCATTCACAGGAGTAAGTAAGCCCGATCTAGAAATTGAACTGGCCGCATAGCGGATAAAGATTTATGGGTGTCCAAGTTCAAATGCCTGACAGCGGATCTTGAAGAAGTCGCCCGTCAGAAGGCTACTCTCGCTAAAGAGCACAAATGGACTGATATTGAAAACCTCCCCAAACCCGACAAACTTGTTTTCAATACATGGAGTGCCATTCCCGAAACATATATGAACATGAAAAAATATGCATTTGGAGTCCTGTCCATCTTTGGCTCAACATACTTATGTGAGCAAGTTTTCTCAAGAATGAACTTCATAAAGTCCAAATATCTCTCCCACCTCACACATGAGCCTGCAGTCCTGTGTGAAGGTCAAAGTCACATCGTATAGCCCCGACATAGAACAACAACAACATTTATTTATATAGCACATTTTCATACAAAAAGTAGCTCAAAGTGCTAGAGATGATCTGCAGCGAACTTCAGAAACAGAAGTCACATTAAACAGGTGAGAACAATAGCATTTAATAGGCTAATATTTAAAAAAAAAAAAAAAAAAACACATTTATTTCAGACCCGGAGCTGATGTAGGTTTTTTTGTATGTTCAGGTGCTTCAGTTGATTGCTGGCTGAGAGGGAAACCTGAAGAGGATGAGAGCACACTGAAATGGAATTTTATGTTTACTTTTTTAAAGCTGCTAAGCTACAGCTAAATGTTTTATTTATATTAAAGTGGGCTAGTTTTTATTTTAATTTTATACAGGTATAGGAAGGACTCAAATAGGCCTGCAGAGTTCAGTTAAATTTATTTCAAAGTAGGCCTACACATGCACACTGCACTTCTGTTTGTTGTATTCCGTGGTTGTAACATGTAAAATCTAAAAAAAGATTAAAACTTTTAAAAGTTTATAAGCTGTGTTATGTTTTGCGGCTCCAGACTATTTTTCTTTGGAGGAAGAGGGAGCAAAATGGCTCTTTTGATAGTGAAGGTTGCAGACCCCTGACCTAGACGATACGGAAGCTTGTCTAAAAATGCTGAAAGATTATCTTCACGTTGCTATCTTTTGTGCAGCTGCACGGTGCTTCGCATACTTAAAAGCTCGAAGGGCACGTATTGATTTTTGCTTGAAAAACAAACTCTGTCTCTCTCTCTCTCTGTCTGCTCCTGACGGAGGGGATGTGAGCTGCCGCCTTCAACAGCTTTGTGCCGCGGTGCTTCGCATACTTAAAAGCCAAACAGACATATTGATTTGTTTGCCAGAGATTGTTTTCTCTATCTATGTGACATTCTGTGCTCCTGACACGCACTCCTTTGAAAAGGAAGATATGTTTGCATTCTTTTAATTGTGAGATGGAACTGTCATCTCTGTCTTGTCATGGAGCACAGTTTAAACTTTTGAAAAAGAGACAAATGTTTGTTTGCAGTGTTTGAATAACGTTCCTGTCTCTCTACAACCTCCTGTGTTTCTGCGCAAATCTGTGACCCAAGCATGACAATATAAAAATAACCATATAAACATATGCTTTCTACTTCGCGGATTTTCTTATTTCGCGGGTGGCTCTGGAACGCAACCCCCGCGATGGAGGAGGGATTACTGTAGTTTCTTTTTCTTTGGTTATATTCTTGAATAAAAATGGAATTGTTTTGTTATACCTTTTGTGAAAGTTTTTGACATTTGGACTTCAGTCTTCATACATTATACACTTCACGTCAGCATTTTGTCATTATTACTATAAAATGAAAAAAGTTTCTGTTTTGGTTATGTGGTCAACATTTCTTGCCTCACATTTCATGTCATCCTACATTTACATAGATCGTTATAGACACGAAACACACGTGAAATGTATGTATTCCAAATAATGATACAGTGGAACCTCGGTTTGTGAGCATAATTCGTTCCGGAAACGTGCTTGTAGTCCAAAGCACTCGTATATCAAAGTGAATTTCCCCATAAGAAATAATGGAAACTCAGATGATTTGTTCCACAACCCAAAACTATTCATATAAAAATGATTAATACAAAATATAAAGTAAAAATACATAAAACAAATTAACTTGCACTTTACCTTTGAAAAGAATCATGGCTGGTGTGAGTGAGTTTCTAAACTCTTGTGGGATTCCACCCAACGGGACGACACGTGGAAGAGCGTCCCAAAGCAATCGCAGTCTCGCAGCGCTGTAGCAGTTCTCCATAAAAGTGAATCCGAAAAGATCACAGACATGCTATAAGCGCCTGCCGTCAATGGGTGATACAAGGAACATTATAAATGTGCAGGGCCCTGCCTGACTGCTGTGTCTGTGTATAAATAACCGCGCTGTTGCTGTTTCAAGCTGAATAAAGCTTGTGTTGCTAAAGTACTGAGACTCAGCTTTGTGTTTTAGGGTGCAAGACGGGGACTCGCACGTCACAGCACACACACACACACACACGAGCACACATACACACACGAGCTCGCACATGCACACAGTCACAATGCTAATGCTGTAGTAAACACTATACGCTTGTACGGATGTTGACTATATGAGTGAGGCACGCCGACTCAGACGGAGAATAGGAGACGATTGCCCACAATCCCGCAGTGAGAGAGAGAGAAGAACCATCAGCTCAGTTGTGATCACATGACGCTCAGCAGACAAACTACTCGTACTGCAAGACTTCGCTCGTTTATCAAGTGAAAATTTATTAAAAATTTTTGCTCGTCTTGCAAAACACTCGTAAACCAAGTTACTCGCAAACCGAGGTTCCACTGTATATTATTTGCCCTATACAATCCCTGATGCCTAACTCCCAGATAAATAGACTTTAGCTGTGAGAATTCTATGTCTGACTTCAGGTGCCTCAATGGTGGATGGGATAACAGTCTGCTTGCTGCTTGTGCTGATTGACACATTTGCAAAACAAAGACGCTGATGAGGAGGTGTGAGGGAATTTAGGGTGGCCCGACATTATGAATATTTTCGTAGGCTTCAGGGATTCTAGTATTAAGAATGTCCTGGGAAGAATCCCCCTTGCTAAACTGTTTTTAGGCAGAGCCCTCAACCCTGCCATAAAATTCACACCCTGAGTCAGTCCAAAAGACTGAGGTGGTGGTGCTGGTTAGACAAGAAAGCATTGCTGCTCTCATCAATTCTTAACTAAAATTACATTTGTTTTGTCTGACTTACAAGTAAAGGCATACAAAATATTTATCAACTTATATACAAAACTTCATGCCACAACACTGGCTAAGGCCTCTGTGTAGTGTACAGAACTAAGGCCAGTTTTTTCCAGTGCTGCTTTTTGAAAAAGTCTCCCTTTAAAATGATGAACATGTAAATGTACACAAGGATGCCCGTGCTCTCTACGTCTACCTGCAATATCCGGCTGAGACCAATATAATTTTATGATCTATTGAACTTAAACTTTTGATTTATTTATCCTCAGTTCTCCATGAAGAAATATTTCCTAGAATTTGTGAAATCTAAAGTGGATTGGCTCCCAACTGCATCCCATGTTCTTACTGGAGAACTCCTTTCAAATAAAAAAACTGTCACCTGCTCTACTGTCACCTTTTTTGTTGTAAGCAGAAAAAAATATTTTGCCTAATGCTTAAATTGAAAGCATTAAAAGTCCTTCAGTCATTTGTGTCAAACCTATAGGAGTTCAATTTGAACCCTGGTCCGATGTGAACCTATCATAGGATGCAGGTGAACTATTAAAATAAACCCAGCTTCAGATTTGCAGAGTCTCTATTGTTCTGAGCTTATGCTTAAAGGCTGAAGGTGTTATTTTAATATTTACTATGATAAAGGTTTGAATTATTAAGAAAAGGCATTTTAAGTAACTTTATAGCAAAAAAGGAAAAGCAAGCCTTGGTATAAGAAAAAAAAGTCATCTTTAAAAGTGTGCTGGTTGCTCTATTGTTATCCATCCATCCATTATCCAATCTGCTATATCCTAACTACAGGGTCACGCTGGATCCAAACCCAGCCAACACAGGGCACAAGGCAGGAAACAAACCCCGGGCAGGTCGCCAGCCCACCGCAGGGTACACACACACAAGTTAGGATCACCAAAGCACCTAACCTGCATGTCTTTGGGCTGTGGGAGGAAACCCATGCAGACACGGGGAGAACATGCAAACTCCACGCAGGGAAGACCCGGGAAGAGAACCACTGCGCCACCGTGCCGCCATTGCTCTATTGTTATGCTCAGCCTAAGTTTTCTGTTGATGAACTAAGAAGAAAACGTGGTCATGCAAAGTGTTCATGCAAGAGAATGAATATACAGTAGACATGCATATCCTGCACATACCATGCTATTTAAAATCTAAAAAAAAGTCACGTACTCCTAAGCTAACAGAACTGTCAATCAGCCTAGTGAACCGGGTTAATTGTGGTTGTTTAACACTAGAATTACCAGAGCCTACGAAAAAACTCGTAAATCCGTCCCACCTTAAATCGCGTCTTAAATCCGTTTGCACCTCTCCGCCAGAGTCTTTTGTCATCTAAATGTGCTGATAAACAAAAGCTACTAGCAGCCAGTTATTCCATCCCCCCCACCGACTTAGAATGAACTCCTAGCTCATGCCTTGCCTTGATTTGATTATCTGGGATTGAAGTGGAGTTTTAGAGTGGAAATAATTCGAGCGTTATTTGGAATACACGCATTTCATGTGTGTTCCGTTTCTATAGTATAGTAGTCTGTGCAAACACATTTTTAAAACAGAAACGTTTTTCATATTCTAATAGTAAATGACAAAATGTAGGCATAAACTATATAACGTATGAAGCCTGAAGTCCATATATCAAAGAAACACTTTCACAAAAGGTACAAATAAGAGAACACGTGCGCTTTTATTCAAAAATATAACTGCACAAAAAAAAAAAAGCCGCGTTAGTATGCCACATTGACACTCTTACTACAACCGCCGCGGTGGCGTAATGGTATCAGCCCCTGACTGGGAATCAGAGGGTGGCGAGTTCGATCCCACACGGCTCCACTTCGAGAAGTGAACTGCTCTTATTCTTACAATTTTAGAATAACAACATAAATTTGATTTCAGTCTGTAACAGGCGGTGTAACTTATGATACTGGTAAACGTAGCCTTTTTTTTTTTTTTTTTTAATTCACTTTTCATTCTCGCAGTCGCATTCAGAATCAATCCATACAACCCCATCTGACATAAAGACGCGCTGATTTCAAGTGATGGTGAGATACGAAGAAGACAGCTTCGCCAGCGTTTGTGTGTCAGAACCCTTTTTGGGCGGGGGGGGGGGGGGGGTAGTATGCATCGTGGTACACTGCAGACCTATAGTGCTGTGTACATGACCTGTAATATACAGTATGTGGAGCACATAGAAGTGTAGTTATTTCAGTTAATGGGATGGTGTTTGTAGGCATTCAGTCTTTAGGATTTCCAGTATAATCTCTGAATTCTTTTAATTCTTCTTCAGTCGTGAGATGCAGCTCCCTTGTAGTTCCCACAATATTTGACACTACTTTCGGTTGAAGTTCTCGGTGTTCTGCTGTGTTTGTTGACGTTGTTTGCTTACAGTAATAGTGCAATGTGTGGCTGAGCGGCCGCTCCAAGAGTTGTGAATAGAAAAGTAGATATGCTCATATTTCTTTATACAATATTACAATTTTTATATCATGCTTATATTTTCTATTATTCCTATGTTAATTTGTGTTTTAACTTAAAAATACAGTATTGTGCTCTTTGTAAGAATAAATTGAACTGCATTTGATCCTTGGGTATTCCATTTCTCATAATCCACAGTTTTTACATTTTTTTTCTTTAAATGGATCATTCCAATTTGTGTATTAGTGACCTCTTTAAAAAAATTACACCAGAAAGTTCTGGACTTCTGCTGGTTTGCATAATAAAATGAGACTCTGTGACATTTTTTGGTATGGTCCTTGCTTTGATTTGTGAGGAGAACTAATCTTTTAAGACCTTGTTTAAGCAGAAAAGCAAATACAAAAGCATCTCTGATGACAAAGATGGCATCAATCAGTTTTGCTGTGCCTTGGTTACCCAAGATGTAACCCTATCTTCTTAAGAGCTGCTGTCATGTTTGCTGGGTTGACATGAATTGAAATGTCTCCTTCCCTCCCTGTTTTAAGCTTGAAATAAAGTATAAGATTGAAAACGTGCAAAACATGTCTCTACTAACAGCTTTTGAGCACCATAGAAGCTGCAGTAGCAACAATATATTTCTATTGTTCTGGGTTGGGGGTAAGGTATAGGCAGGTGCAAATAATTACTTCACCCAGGTTGACAAACAGCTTGACACAGCTGCTCTTATCCTTGTGCCTATGGCGGCTCCGCAGAATTAAGTACTGTATAAACATTGGTATGGAAATAGAAGGCAAGAAGGTCAAGATTTAACTGTGCAATGCTGTGCATTTGAGCTTCGTAAAGTGGACTCTGACAGCTACACTATGAGTCCTCCATTACTGTGAATGTCTGCATTCAGAAAACAAGTATCCAGGGTGAAGGTCTGAGGACTCTGAAAGCGAAAGCTGCTTGGGTGACTCGTTTCTGATCGTTTTAAGGTAACAAAAATGCATGGCATATGAATGGGGTTTAAAAAAAACATCCGACAAACTAGACGAGGTGTTAAATCATATTCAGATGCTTTAGAATACTTATTCAAAACTACTATGTGCTTAACTCTGTCTGCAATAAGATATTAACATAAAACCAAAATGTGAAAAGTCATTTTTGCAACCAAACAAAACCAATGTTATTGCAAACTGTAAATTACAAAAGTTATTTTACATGTCCACACTTGCAATGTACTTGGGTTTATTATTTTTCACATAAGTTGTAAGTACTTGATACTTTTATATTAGCATTTTAATTAGTACAATATATGGTGTTAGCAAAAGAAATATTAAAACTTGCTTATTTTGTAATTGTTTTCACAAATTAAAATCAATTAAAATTGTACTTTGTCTATACTGACAAAACTCTGCCCATTTTTTTTTTATCACCGTAAGGCTGTAGCAATCTCTTTGGTTTTAAATTAAAAATGAAAAATGAATAGGCTTTGGCAAGTGCCTAATAACCAAATTGAATGAAACGTTTAATAGTGTTTGGCCATAATGCAAAGAAGTTTATTGTTAAAAACTGAAGATGAGCATTTTGTCTGAAAATGTCTATTATGAATGAAGTCAATTCTCTGTAGATAGTAACGTCTATTAATTCTGCACACTTTAACAATGCCAGGAACATTTGCCTGCAAACTTTGTCCTGATTACATTTCTTAAAGTTACAGAAAGAAATATACTAGCAAGCTGAATAGAAATATTAGTTTCTTGTTGAAATAAATAAAAGGCTGAAAGTGTTTATTAATGATTTTCTAATTGTAATGTCCTACAGAGAAAAGGTGATATTGAAAGAAAAGAATTTGAAGACACAAAATTAACTGTAGCTATATTTTAACAAATAAAAAATGCAAAAGATACAGTTATCTCCTTTGAATTTTATTGCCATTTGTAAGCTACATTTCTTGCAGCTAACATACATAATAATACATTAGCATTAAACATAATCTTTACTTTTACTACATGTAGGATAGGAGAAAATATTACCAAGGGTTTGAAATATTAACATTCTTGAAGGATCTATGTGTGTACTGTAGAAAAATGTGTGATTTAACTTGGCCAAATAAATTATCAGTTTTGCCTTTGCCAGCGTCGATAATTAACTAAATAATCCGGCAAAGCTCCTGCTTCCTTTGCCTTCTCTTTCTCTGTTGTAGGAGGGAGTCTCAGGCTTTAGACTTCTGTCAAGGAAACTGAAACACACTCGGTTTAAGAAACAGAATAACACCTTTTATTGATAAGTGCAAGGATTATAGAAACATGATAACTGCATGCAAATATTGAGTTATAAGGCAGAACGCTGATGGACTAGACAGACAAACATGTAACACAGAGAGGCTTTCTGTTTGTTGGTATTTAGAGTTCTTCTTTATCTGTGAACAGATCAATAGTTTTACAATGCCAAGTCTTTGAAAGTGATATCCAGTATTGTGTAGTTATTTCTTTGGGTTCGAGTGGAGGATTCCCCTTGTGTTGGATTGCACTCTTTCTCTTTACGATGTGGTTCTTTGTCTGTGGTGTTCTGTGCACTTCTCAGTTAGGCCCTTTGCTGTGTCATCTGCAAGTTCACAGGGAAAAGCCTTACTCTTTCTGGAACAACAGTTTAGATGCTGAAGTTCCCTTCTTGAAGTAACAACTACTTCTCAGCCCACTGGCACAAAGCTTGGATTAGCAGAATGGATTTCAGCTTTTAGGTCCACAAAGAGGGAGCAGCTCATCAGCTCTTTAGTTTCAGTAGGAGAACCTTTTAGTTCATTTTGGAGACCGAGAGCATAGAATGTCCAGAGATTAGTGCAGCTACTTTTTGAACAAATGTGTAACCTTTTGTGATTGGATTAAAGTCGCTTCCAGGTGTAAAATTGGTGCCTTCTCCTATTTTGACCATCACAGTTATCATTTGTTGAATTGTAGCTCTTTGTTCAGACTTGAGTGTCTGTTTGGTTCCATTCTGGTCTAAAAGGCACCTCTGCAAAGATGTCAATTCAAATCTGATTTCCACCTTTCTTATCTTATCAGATGAAGTCCAGGCTGTTCCTGGCATTAAGAGTTCAACTACTTTCTTTGGAATATAAGTTGAGGAAGATGAAGCTGGTTGACTGAAACCTTGTTAAATTTGCTGTCTTAACAGGCCGTATGTGCCACAAAAGCCTAGCAGAACTGGCAATGCCCACTTTGTCCTACAGCTCAAGTTTTAGGCATCCCTAAATATAACCTGACCACTCCTGGTTTAACATTTGCCTCTGTGTGTGTGGCGTACATACTGTAACTAGGACATCAACTGATAGATGTCGATGGCTTACTGAAGTGGAATTCATTCTTTCTTTAATCAGAAATAGCCCTGAACGTTTCCTCTTCAAAATGTATTTCCAGCTGTTTCCAACATTTCATCAATTTGTCGTAACACAAAAAGACTTTTGCATTTATTGACCTGTTACTTTATTGACGGTAATAATGCTTCAAATGAAATTCATTGGAAATAAAATCTATAGTCCTTTATATACTTTTAGCATTCTCTCTCTTTTTTTTTTGCTTTTGATATTGTCAGTGGATTTTCTGATGTTTGGAAAACTGTAATGCATTTATTAACCCCATCATTTCTAAATATTACTTTTAAACCTTAAAGTTGTGTTTACTATTGTTTTGACTGTTGCATTCAAAAAGTCCAAAAATCAGATGTCCATTATTTAAAAGGTCTAGATATCCTTGACCCATTTTAGCTATTATATATAAAGTAACTAAGTAAAGCCAGAGCTATTACTTAGTAGTAATTAGCACTGAACTTCAATGCTTCCAGAAGACCCAATTTCTGATTCTCCACTTGAATTGATGTGCTTAGAGTGAACTGGTGACTTTAATTAGTTAATATGAGTAACTGTGGGGGTCTACCTCAGCACTATGCAGAGTAACCATAGGGGTACACAGTATGTATTTGTATGACTTCATCCAGTTTCTTTGAGATGATGCTCCCTTTGAAGCGAATACATCTATGGAATTTTTCCTTCAATTAGGTTCTTGAGTAAGTATCTACAATTGTAGTCAGTAGGTCCACTACAGATGATGTGTTTAATTCTTTCTTCAGCTGAAAGAGTCATGTATTGTTTAAAATGTTACTTTAAAAAATTATGCACATACTATTATGGTGGCTGTGAAATTCAAGCAGCAGATGATGAAAAGAGACGGCTTGGCTTACAGTTTGTAACGGCCAACCCCTTACCCAGCCGGCAACTACACCTCCAAGACCTGTGGCCTGGATAATTTACTGAGATGAATCTAACTATCAAGCCGTACCTCTTAACAAATTACACTTTTCCCCCACAATTGACGATGAAATTATAAGCACGCAAAAAGCAGATGATGTAAAAATAAACTGATTAAATGTATTAAATGAAACCACAAGACAAATGCAAAAATAGAAACATAAATATAAATATCCCTCCACCACATCAACAAAGAGACACCACCATATATAAATACAACAAAACCCTCCCTTGCCCCTGTAACATATAACACACAACACGAATAACAAAAATGAATGATATACTGAATGATTATGAACTTGAGTCTGGTTATAAAAACTGTCCTGAATACGGATGACTGAACTAGTGGTAAATGAGTCATTTGAATTTCCCGGCAATTGGAGCAACCTCACCATGATTCCTCGGCGTATGGTGGATGGCGAATCGACCCTGGGGTCTCAGCAGATGAAGGATGAAAGCAGTCTGGCAAAATGAAAAACAAACTGGTACAAAGGCGCGATGTGGAAAACAGCAAGTAAGTTGATACGTGGTTGAAAACGAATGGTCTCTCTTCTCCTCTCTTCCCTCTCTTCCTCTCTCCTTTCTGATGACTTAAATAGTCCTTGTGACGGCTGTAATTGATTAATTAAGAACAGGTGTTTTCCAGGTTAGAGGCTGTGGTCTTCTTCCATCATCCGTCCCCCTTTATAGGGATGGCATTTCCTGATACACACACATAAACAGCAAATGGGACAATGGAAACAAGACGCACTCAGAACTGACATCTGACAACACTAACTATGTAGCCCCGCTACATTTACCCCCCCCCCCCCCCCCCCTCAACCATGGACAAGGGAGGGCCGAAGTACGGCTTGAGATTGGCCACATGGATTGTGTCTAGCTTGGAGTCAGTGCCGATACCCCTTTGGATCTGGAAATTGACTGGACCCGTTTGGAATATGATTTTGGCTGGACCTAACCATTTAGGCTCTAGCTTGGCGGAGAACCTATTGCTGGCATCCGAGAGATGGTGAGCTCTAATCCAGACCAAATCACCCGGCTGAAAGTGCGCTTCCTTACGCCGGGCATTGTACAACTTGGCATGTCTGGATGTCGAACTCACCAACCTCTGTTGGATTCTCCGCCGTAATTCTTCTAGTTTAAATAAGTTATTGTAGCTGGTTGTTTCTGGACTAGGGGCTCTGGGAAGGAGTCGGTCAAGCGGGCCCTTTAGCTGTCTGCCCAGAGCAACCAAAGCAGGCGTCTCACCTGTGGCTTCATGCACAGCGGTGTTCAGGGCAAACCGGAGCTCGGGGAGCCATTTATCCCAATCCTGATGGCGTTCACCCACATAGGAGGCGATCATGTTCTTCAGGGTCCGGTTCACTCGCTCTGTCATGTTGGCCTGGGGATGGTAAGCTGTTGTCAGGTTTTTCTTCACTCCCCAGGCTGTATAAAGTTCATCTAATACAGAGCTTGTGAACTGCGGACCCCGGTCTGAGACGTTCTTCGGCACCCCCCCAGCGGTTGAAGATTTCGTTCTTCAGGGTGAAGCATATCTTGTTGGTTTTCGCGTCTGTTAATGCAAACAGCTCCACCCACTTCGAAAAATAATCGATCACCACCATCAGGACGGTTTTCCTCGAGCTGGTAACAGGAAATGGCCCCATCAGGTCGACTCCCAAAGTCTCCCCCGGTCCATCAGCGATTCTTGATTGTAAAAATCCTGCCGGTTTACCAGGTGGGTTTTTGAGCTGCTGGCAGGTTATGCACTTCTTCACGTGGTGGCAAACGTCTTTCCGGACAGACGGCCACCATACAACCCCCAGGATCTTCAATAAAGTTTTTGTCCTTCCAAGGTGACCACCTAAAGGACTGTCATGATAGTAACTCAGAAAGTCGGGGATGAGCTCTTCCGGGACCACTAGTTGGTGTTGCAGACATCCAAGGGAGGATGGAGTGGTCCTATACAGAACTCCCTGGAGGTCCATGAAGTGTACCCGGTCAGTATGCTACTGCTCCAGTCCCTCCCTGATTTTCTGGCAGAATGGACTGGTGGCTTGTGCTTGAGCCAGGTCTTCAAGGCTTCTTGGTAGAGGGAGGACCATCTTCTTTGCCTCTGCCAAACACACCATCCCCGGTGGCTCTGACACCCTGGACAGAGCATCAGGCACGATATTGCCACAGCCCTTCCGATAGGTCACCTTGAAAGTAAAGTTCTGGAGGCGTAGTACCCACCTGGTTAGATGGGAGGAGGTCTTCGGGTGATTAAATACCCAGGTCAGAGCGTGATGGTCGGTGTACATTTCAAATTCAACCCCCTCCAGATAGTGTCTCCATTTTTCCACGGCCCACACGACAGCCAAACACACTTTTTCAGCCGTCAAATAATTCAGCTCAGCGCCGTGCAATGCTCGAGAGGCGTAAGCGATGACATGTTCAGCCTGGTGGATTTTCTGAGTGAGCACGGCTCCAAGCCCCAGGTTGCTGGCATCTGTTTGTACCTGGAAAGTGAGCTGCGGATCTGGCTGGGCCAGAACGGGTGGCTTTTTAGTTGCTCGACCGCGTCCTGGCACTCTGTTGTCCACTCCCACGGGACATCTTTTTTTCTTAAGTAGTTCAAGGGAGCTGCTATATCAGCCATCCTGGGGATGAACTTGTGATACCACCCTACTAACCCAAGGAAACGTTGTAAAGATTTCAAATCCGTGGGCGTAGGGTAGTCTCGGATGGCTAAGGTCTTCTCGAGGTCTACAGCGACCCCCTCAGATGAAAGAATGTGCCCGAGGAAGCAGATGTGGGGTTGAATGAAGGTACATTTCTTCATGTTCAGTGTAAGGTGCGCTTGATGAAATCGTTGGAAGATGGTGTCCAAGTCCTGGAGATGTTGTTTAATAGAAGGGGAGTAAACAATGACGTCGTCGATATAAACAAAGCAGATCTTGTCTATCATCCCCCTCAGGACTTGTTCCATGAGCCACTGGAAGGTGGCCCCAGCATTTTTAAGCCCAAAAGGCATGACTTTGAACTGGAACAAGCCTTCTGGGGTGATGACTGCCGTCTTCCTCTTACTCCCCTCGTCCATCGGCACCTGCCAATAGCCACTGCGGAGGTCTAGTGTGCTGAAAACTGCAGCTCCATGCAGTGACTCCAGAATCTCATGAACCAGGGGCATGGGATATGTGTCCAGGCTCGTCTTTCCGTTAACCCCACTGTAGTCCACAAAGAAACGATAGGTGTCATCTGTCTTCTTCACGAGGACCACAGGGGATGCCCAGGAGGAGGAAGATGGTTCGATTATTCCCTCGGCGAGCATTCGATCAAGGTGTTCTTTAATTATGCCCTTCTTCAGTGGAGAAACGCGGTATGCTCGGTGCCTTACTGGAATTTTGTCCGAGGTGTGGATCGCGTGGGTACCTCCACGGGCGACTCCTAATTTCTCAGTCCACACCTCAGCCCACTTCTTCAGCACCGGCCTTACCTCTTCGGGCTGTTCCTCCACAGGGGCTGCCGTCGAGGTGCTTGCGTCACTCCTCACTGCTGTGTAAAAACCAATGAATTCCGAGCCCAGATCATCTTTGGATTTATGAATGAATTCGCATACCCCTTCCCCTGGCACTGTATACCCCCTGGGACTGAGATGGATGGTCATCCTCATGGTGGTTAAAGAGTCCAGCCCAAGGAGTAATGGGACGGACAGGTGCCAGTCATCCAGGACATATGTATCCATTTCCCAGGTGGTGGTTAACAGCCAGATACGCCTCCCCGTCCTCTACAAAGTTGAGGACATCATCGATGTTATATGGAGCCCCCAACTTGGGAAAGGAAAGGCGCACCCCAGGAACAGAGGGCCGATTGATGTATTCCCCCACCCCCCACCCCCAACGAGACCCGTACGGCGTTGAATGACAGGGTGACTGACGTAACTTCTGGAGACTCCTTTGGACTTCCCCCTGAAGAGTTTCTTGCCAGTGTTGATCTCGCCTCTGGAGGCACAACACGATTTCCCGCCCCAGGAGTTGAACTTGCTCATTAATGTATTCTTTTATTTCCTCCTGGGAGCTGCTGATGCGAGCCCGCAAGGCATCTTCGCGCCCGAGCGCACTTTCAGCAACCTCGTGGAGTTTCTCATCCAGCCGGGTTAGTTGTTGTGCCAGATCTTCCCATGGAGGCGAGACATCCTCCAGGCATTCCTCCTCAGGTCCATGGTGATCTTGGAGGTACAGCGACTGCAATGAATCCACCACCTCCTGCACCGCTGAACACGCTCTGACCGTGACGTGCTGCGCCCCGGCTACTCCTTCCTCACACCGTGGCGAAGCAATGGTGTTGTCCTGCTCGGCACGCACTAAAGACATGTTGTTAATTGGGGAAATGTTTAAAGGTAGACAGCGATAGTATTTATTAAGATTCCTCAGAGAGGGCACCACTTATGTAACAGCCGACCCCGTACCCAGCTGGCAACTACACCTCCAAGACCTGTGGCCTGGAAAATTTACTGAGATGAATCTAAACTATCAAGCTGTACCTCTAACAAATTACACTATTCCCCTACAATCGATGGTGTAAATATAAGCATGCAAAAGCAGGTATGTAAAATTAAACTGATTAAATGTATTAAATGAAACCACAAGACAAATGCAAAAATAGAAACATATATAAATATAAATATCCCTCCACCACATCAACAATGAGACACCACCATATATAAATACAACAAAACCCTCCCTTGCCCCTGTAACATATAACACAAAACACGAATAACAAAATGAATGATATACTGAATGATTGTGAACTTGAGTCCGGTTATAAAAACTGTCCTGAATACAGATGACTGAACTAGTGGTAAATGAATCGTTTGAATTTCCCAGCAAATGGAACAACCTCACCGTGATTCCTCGGCGTATGGTGGATGGCGAATCGACCCCGGGGTCTCAGCAGATGAAGGTTGAAAGACAGCCCGGCAAAATGAGGGTTTTGTTGTTTTTATATATGGTGGTGTCTCATTGTTGATGTGGTGGAGGGATATTTATATTTATATATGTTTCTATTTTTGCATTTGTCTTGTGGTTTCATTTAATACATTTAATCAGTTTAATTTTACATACCTGCTTTTGCGTGCTTATATTTAGACCGCTGATTGTGGGGGAAAAGTGTAATTTGTTAGAGGTACGGCTTGATAGTTTAGATTCATCTCAGTAAATTTTCCAGACCACAGGTCTTGGAGGTGTAGTTGCCGGCTGGGTACGGGGTCGGCCGTTACAAGTTATTTTGGAGAGTGATAGGCAGTAATGTAAAAAGTGGTAACCATATAAAATGGCATTAGGAGTGGTAGCAAATAAATATATAAGCATGGTATCTATAAATGTACAATAAATTAATGTGCAGAAATATGTGCCAATTGCTCCACAACAATTTTCTGTACAGGACATTTATGCTTTAAACTAAAATTCTCAGATACACTGGGCTTGTTGCAAAATGAACACTGGCAGTCAATAGCCTGAATATTTTATTAAGTAAAAAGTCTTCTCTTTGTCTTGAATAGTTAATTTGGTTATTCTTTTGCACTCCAGGAAGAGAAGAGGACATGAGGTTGTCTCCTACTCAATGACTCCCAGCTATAGGGGGTGATCCTTAAGCCATTCAAGCCATGCCTGAAATCCAGTGGGCACTTTGTATTCACTGTAGTTCACTCCAGTGACTTGGAGTTTCTTCAGACCGCTCATAAATATGCTTACAGACTCTAAATGGACCCAGTGGACAGCGTATGGGCAAAGTTAAATCCGAGTTATGGTGATAATTCCAAGCAAGTTGTCTGCTTCACAGCTGAATAGATCAATTCAGAATGTATCTCAAATGTTCATTCATGTGATTGGAAAAGATTGATAGAAATGATTGCTGGGACTTTGAGCTTGACTTCGATTTTCACTGGATATTATTTAGTTGTAGTGGCAACTATATAAATAAAAGTGGTGGTATGACGCCACTGTCGGCTGCCATATTGATCTTTCCAACGGTCTTTGTTACTTATGGGTCCATCTTCAAGAAATTTGATACGCGGGTTCCCAACGCTAACTGAATCCTACTTACGTACATATATACGTCCATAGCCTGCAGCTCGGTCGCCGTGTGAGGCGGCGTTGGGTTCTCCATCTCTATCCCTCCCACGTAGTTGGCTGCCTGCCAATATAAGGCCGTCCGTCACTCCGGTCTCTTCATTCCCTTCTTTGCTTCGCCATGGTATTCACGTCTCCCTGCTGATAACTGCAGCCTTTTTATTTAATCCACGGCTTCTCCGCAGTTTTGTTGTTCGTTTATTATGATTATAGTTATAGTGTAGGTATTTTAGACTTAGTTTACATTGTTCAGGTGCCCATTTCCTTTATCGTTCCCAACCGTACCCCCATTAACATATCTATCAAGGTGATCACCATCGATCAAAGAACTGTCACTTACCAAGTGGTTTCCATGCCCGGAGATGGCGACTGCCTTTTCCATTCTCTGTGTTACATATTGCATGGCCATATCAGGCTCACTCTTGATATCCGGAGGAACATTGTGTCTTATGTATTGAATGACTGGGACAGGTTCAAGGTGTGGACTGATGATGGTACAGGAGATAATTATACTACACAGGAGCACTGTAAGAGTGAAATGCTTAAGCCCTTCACCTATGGTTCTGCATGTGAGTTGATGGCTGCCGCTGAATTGTTTGGTTGTACCGAAATGGCCAAATATTTTACACAATGGACAACCGCCAATGCCTCTTAAACATCTTAGATTCACAGGTGACGATTTGAGTAGTGGACACTTTGATGTTTATGAATGTTTAAACTCTCAAAAGCTGGATGCGAAGTTATCGATGAAACCTATTTCAATTCAAACGCCTCCAATTTCCAGTAAGGCTCTGCTTCGCAATGACAATTAATAAGTCTTAGGGACAGACCCTACAAAAGGTTGGCATTGATTTGAGGCAAGATTGCTTTTCACGTGGCCAACTATATGTTGCATGCTCAAGAGTAAGCTCAGCGCACAGCTTGGTCATATTACAACCGGAGGGCTGAACTGACAACGTGGTATACAAAGAGATCTTTAACAAATAATTATTGGTATATTTTCCCTCAGTTTAAAAAGGTTTGCTTTTCTTCTTAATAAAAATTTTAAAGCAGTACTTTGCTGCTGCAAAGCGTGGGTATTTAAATAGTCAAAAATAAAGCTAAGTGTATTGTAACCCTAATTCACTAATGAATGAAATCAGAAAAAGTGCCTTCCAAATCTGAGAGGCTTTGTCAAAATGAGACATTTGAAAATACCTGGCAGGACAGAAACCTCCATATCTTTCAAAGCGATAGCACACAGAAGGATGCTGAAGTAATGAAAGGGACAAAATAGTAACCAAGATTAAATTGCCTTCCATTTACAGCCATCCAGTATTGTTTTTATTATTTTTATTACTCTTTTAATTAGATAGTAAGGACTGAAATGCCCAGGGATATTTTGGTTCATTTAAGCAGAAAACAGTGCCATTGTAGAACTGAAAGAAAGTTACCACCGACACTCCCGCCATGCACGTTTGGGCTAGTTGTGTAATGGCCGTTCTGAGGTGACCGTTTCTCTTTAGTTTATTATAGCATTAAATTTGGTAAATTAATAATTATTGTTTTAATTTAACTTTAAATGTAAATGTATTTTACATTACAGGGGCATGCACATGATGAGACCCTGTGCGTATTTTGTATTTCAGTTACTTGTTATATTCAGTGTTTTATAAGTTTCTTTAAAAACTTCTGTAATGGCTGCTAGAGGGCATGCAGATAATGAGACCCTGTATATATTTTATATTGCAAAGAAATAAACTGTTAACAGAACTGTTGGACAAAACCTTTTGTGGCCTCTGTCTTCAACCCAAAATCACAATGCAGATGTCTACACGAGACGGTGGTGACAGAGAGGATTACATTTTTACAGAGTAAAAAAATAACAAAAAACTAGAAGATAAACAAGAGAAATAAAATAAAGTTTAATGTGGAGTCTTGGGGAGCAATCCTGCTCAGATGAGGGGTGAATTCTTGGCTCCAAATTTGGCAGACATGCCACTGCATCTGACCTATTTCAAACTAATAAGAGTGCTCAATTGAGACTGTTTTCAGTTTTGATGTAAGCTGGAATGGAGGGCTCTGTCCAAAATCTGAGAGGATGAGGGAGCATAGGGTAAAAATGTTACAAAGTAGAACAATATTCATTTTAGTTATAGCTTAGCGTAGTCTAAGAACTGGGAATTTTCAATAAGCCCTAGAACTCAACCACAACTGTAGATTGCAATGTCTTATCAGATATCACAATGATAGGCTATCTAAAAAGCTGGCTAATGCTATGGACAAAGGAAGTGAGGGCTGATGACAAAGATGATTTAGGATGAAAAAAGGAAATGCAGATCAGTTGATATTATAATTCACTCCTTAATCTATGATTCCTGTCTGTTGTTTTATGCTAAGTTTTTATTCTCGTTAATGCAAATCGTGAATAGCTGCCAAAATTCAGATTTTACTTTTACTATTATAACACTTTAAAATCCCCACTTTAAAGAGCTTCTTCAATGTCAGTAATGGATATTTAGTTTAGCTTCCTCCATTAACATGCAGTGTCACTGAATTAGTATCCATCTTACATGGCTGCTGGCTTGACACTGTAAAGAGGAGAGGAATTCGTTCATCCCCAGGGTCCCGTATGTTTGTCCAAGGCTTGCTGGCAAAAAAAGGCTTTTGAAATGGCTTCACAATGCCGTGGTCTGGTCTGACAGGGTTCTGATGATCAAGTGACCTTATATAGAGAGGCGGAAGAGGAAGGACAGAGCATTGGTTGTCTGTGATGGAGGTGACATTGTGGTTCCCCTGGATTGTGCTCTTCAATTCTAGGGCAAACGGAAATCAGGTTAGTGACGTCCAGTGTTACATCCAGATATTGCCCCGTAAGATAAGATGACTCAAATCTTGAGTGACTTTCCCAAAGCGTGTGTGTTTCACAGCAGAAAATGACTAAAACAATTAGGTTTGATTAAAAATGCTCAGACCACCATTATTACAAACCAGTAACGGCACACTACACGATGACATGCAGTGAATACACTTGACTTGAGCATTCATAGTTTTCATCCTCTTTCTCTGTATGTTTAGCATTCATTTGCTCAGAGGTTGATGCGCTTGGTGCTTTCTGAGCAGCTGTTTTCTCCACCCTAGCGGCCTGCTTCTTCTCTTCTTTCATCGGCATCTTTTCACATTAAAACTGATTAAGCTGCTGTTTGCGTTGCAATTACTTAGTACGTACTCCTTAATTTTTCACTTAAGCTGGCACTTGAGTCTTCAATCTGCCTCAACGGTAGACGAAGTGACAGCGAAGATGGAAGGGATGAGAAAGGTGCCTGTACACATGCACCACATGGCCTCCCTGCTGGCTGCTGCCGAGAGTTGATCTATACTAATAAAAGGCAAAGCCCTCACTGACTGACTCACTCACTCACTCATCACTAATTCTCCAACTTCCCATGTAGGTAGAAGGCTGAAATTTGGCAGGCTCATTCCTTACAGCTTACTTACAAAAGTTAGGCAGGTTTCATTTCGAAATTCAAAGCATAATGGTCATAACTGGAACATATTTTTTGTCCATACACTGTAATGGAGGAGGCGGAGTCACGTATCGCGTCATCACGCCTCCTACGTAATCACGTGAAACGTGATTAAACGTGTGCATTTACGGGGTGATTTCTCAGGCTTAAAAGCTCGCCTTTTACTAAAAAGGTAAATGCAAAACTATTTTCAATCAGTTTATTGAAACGCTCCCGTTAAGGATTGCAATAACATATTCGCGAGATAAAAGAACGAAGTAGGGGGAAATGGAGGAACAGCCGCAAACAGCGAAGAGCAAAAAATTAATTAAACAATTGAGAACGGAGCGAGTTAAGCATACAAGCATGTTCATAAGGGAAACAAACCACGGTGTAAAACGTAAGTTTAAATAAAGTTTATAGAAACGCTCCCACTGCGGATTGCAATAACATATTCGCGAGATAAAAGTTTAATGAGAAGACACGAGGTATAAACGAACCACACGCCGTGGCGCAACGTTAGGGGCAACAGTTTCAACCATTCTATGATCTGCTTCTCGCAAGTGAAAGACGGCACATGGCGGATGTTAGCCGACTTGCTGACCGCAACGTTAGGGGCTTCAAGTATGGCGCTGACGCCACATCTCAGTGCCAACACTTTGCAGACTGTACTTAAAAGACACGCCCTCCTCACTAGACAGTTAAAAACACCAATCAAACTAACGATGACATCAAGTATTACCCAATCAAAAGTAGGAAAGGAGGCATCTTCATAAAATGCGTGTGGGATGATTTGCATGAGACGCTGCTTTAAAAAAAAAATGATTACAAAAATACGGGATAAATCCCGTCCAGTATTGATTCAAAACGGGACGTGCAATTTCATTGTCAAACGCGGCACGATTCCGTATTTTAAAGGACGGGTGGCAACCCTACAGTGCCAGGTAACCACCCATACAATCAGATTGTGATTCAGACTAGGAATGCAATGAATGTAATTACCCCGATCTACATACAAGGCGAAAGTCTTGCAACATTCAAAGATGATGGTTTGGGATAATTAGTACTTATTAAGTACACCATGGAACATAAAAGAGCTTATGAAGCCTTGAACCGAAAAAAGCAACATCTCAGAGATCGTACAAAAAAAAAAGGAGGTAATGTCGTTTTACTCGCTGTAGATTTTAGTGAAACATTACCAGTTATTCCACGAGGGAGACCAGCAGATGAACTCAACGCTTCTTTAAAATCCATGCTTCTCCCACGGTCGGTTATATGTCGCGTGTTCTCGGGTAGGTGCACCAAAAAATGTATAAATTTAAGCATGTAATGGGCAAACAAAAAATGAGGTATACCCGAAGGCACTGCAGTAGTACTCAATGTAACTTTACTTCTTAAATGTTAATGTTTTACTGTTTAATAATTTATACGCTTCTTATATATTGTTCAAATTCTTTTATCAAAATACCAGTGACAGCGCAATGCACGATAACATGGAGTGAATACACCATACGCATCTGCCCACGGCCGCCCTGGTGTGCGCAGATAGGAGTTGATTCTAAAATAAAATAAACATAAAAAGAGTAATACATTCATCACCCATAAAGCGGATAGCAGACGTGACGTATTATATGTGTACCACATTTCAAGTCAATAGGTGAAACAGTTTGCAAGCTACAGGTGATTTAAATATCCTGGACAGACCAACGAAAAGCCACGGTAGCAAATTATACAAGAAGATTTTACTGTTTAATTATTTATATTTATATGAAATGTGCTTCTTATATATTACTTCATATTCTCATATGATAATGATGTTAATGTTGTTTATATTGATTTCTATGTTATTGTAAGTGCATCTATGTGTGTATATGTATGTATGTATGTGTATATATATATATATATATATATATATATATATATATATATATATATATATATATATATATATATAAAAAATATATATATAAAAAATATATGTGTATATGTATATATAATATATCTGTATATGTGTGTATATGTGTGTGTATATGTGTATATGTATATATATATATGACAGCAACACTCATAACAATGACAACACAATTACATTGACAATCATGTTACGTTATTTTTAAAATGTTTCCTTTACTTTTTCATAACCTCTTTAACACACTACTTCTCCGCTGCGAAGCGCGGGTATTTTGCTAGTTCTACAATAAAATAAAATAAAAATAAAAAGAATAACCTTGGAGGTCAATCATCACCCCAAAAGCGGATAGTAGTGGTCACATAGTATATGTGTACCAAATTTCTGGTCAATAGTTTGCGGTTTGCAAGCTACAGGTGATGTCTGTTCGTTTGTCTGTCCAGGATTTTACATGTTAGCATATTATATATAAAGATTAGCTGCATCTGTAAATAAGAAGAAAACCTCATTTAGTCTGAGCCCTGCTGTTATTCATTGACTGCTGACTTCACTTGCAGTGTTCTATTTAGCGCACTCCTGCGCTAAAAACATATCAACTCAAAAGTCCACACAATTGGTCTATTTTTAACCAAGTGCATTTGTAAGCATTACCACATTCTGCTCTTATTGTGATTTTTTTTTCAAAATTATCTGAATTTTTTTGTTAACTTAATACTTTTCTGCTAAACACTCAAAGTCATTTTACAGAATTTAAGATGCTTTGAAAATGTCTGCTAAATGACAATTACAATGATGACTAAACATTTACAGATCATTACTATGCAACGTTTAGTGTGTTCAGTTACTTCATTTTTGAGACATCATCTTATTTAGTTTAGTCACAGAACTACAAATTACATAAAAGACATTGTCTTGCTGCTTTATGGAATAAAAAGTACTTAGCTGAGGAAAAATAAAACTGACTGCATTTGTCTTAACTACTTTATGGCTAATTATTATTTTTTTCCTTTTGTCCCGGCACTAAATATTTTCCAAAAAAACTCAATTTTCTAAAAAGCACACAAAACAATGGTTTCACATAGAAATCAAAATAAACTACTTATTTATGACAAATGTTTTATGTTCCATGAGCCTCTATAGTATGTAAATTCACATTCTAATTACATACTTATTGCATACCTGTTTGTCTCATCACTCATAAACTGAAAGGCACTTTCTGGAAAAAACAGCTTGAAGTAGTCAAGTGGCTGGTAATCCATAGTGTCCATTGGCATGCTATGCCATTTGATGAAGTTTATTATCTGGCTTGCCTCCCACAAATCTATGTCTCTGTAGTCCTCCCAGGGTGAATGTTGCTGTAGGCGCATCAGCTACACAAGCGTGTCAAGCACTACAATCAGCTGGGGACTGATCAGCTGATGCAGGCACCTGACTTTTGTTTTCGATCTCAGATCACTTGCATCAAAATCTGAGTTTGATGGGTTGGTGTCCCATTCAGCAATAATACACAAAAAATAACTTAATAATATGCATGGAGTATTTTGCTTTGCACAATCATTTCACTCTCTTGACTGATGCCAATACCATGCTAGATGTTGTTTACGCTACAGGGATTAGACATCAAGTCAACAAGTCCAACAGTTCTCCTAGCAAAGAGGGTGCGCCTATAATGTAACAGTGAGTTTTATCGATGTTTACAGGTTTTTTTCGCCCTCTGCCCCATTTGTCAACTTCAGTTGACATCCGCAGTCAACCCCTTCTGGTGACAAAAGTCTATATCCGCCATCAAACAGTTAAGTAATCATTGTCTATTTCATTTTGGCTTCATATGTGCATTACAAGCCGTAATGCACATGTGCACATATTTCTTTTTGATCACATCACTTCGGATGCACAGAGAAAGGTGTTTTTGAGCACACCTTATATGTGTCAATGTCAATGTCAATTTATTTATATAGCACATTTAAACAAGCATAGTAATGCTGTGGCCAAAGTGCTTTACAAAAATAGAACAAATTAACATAAAACATAAATAGAAATAAAATATATGAACATAAAATAAAATACATAATAAATAGAAGTAATGTTATATACATAAAAAATAGAAGTAATGTAATATAATCACAAAGAGGAAGCCATCAGTATTACTGAAGGTAACTGAATGCAAGTGAATAGTAATGAGTCTTTAATCTTGTTTTAAACAGTTCAATTGTAGACGACTCCTTTATATGATGAGGTAAAGAGTTCCACAGGCGAGGTGCAGCAGCTGCAAAAGCCCTGTCCCCCTTGGTTTTACACTTGGTACGAGGGACAACCAGAGACAGCTGAGCAGAAGATCTAAGCACTCTGGATGGCTGGTGTAAAACACACAGTTCAGATAAATAGGCAGGAGCAAGCCCATGTAAAGATGTAAAAACTAGCAGCAGGATTTTAAAATCAATTCGAAAACTGACAGCCAGCCAGTGTAAAGAAGCTAAAATAGGAGAGACAGAGTCATACTTTCTTGCCCCAACCAGAAAGCGAGCGGCAGCATTTTGTACCAATTGTAACCTGTGTATCAAGGATTTGTTAATTCCAGAATACAGCGAGTCGCAGTAATCGAGGCGAGAAAAAATAAACGCATAAGTAGCTATGTCAAGATCCCTAGAAGATAAAAAAGGCTTTATCTTACCTAATAGACGAAGTTGGAAAAAGCAACTCTTGACTACAGAATTTATTTGTTTCTCAAAAGAGAGGTTACTGTCAAAGGTAACACCAAGACTGCGGACTTGAGGTTTGGAAAAGACAGAGAAAGAGCCGAGAAGACCAAGACCAATTTGGGCTTTAGCTGATGGACCCACTATAAGCACCTCCGTTTTATTTTGATTTAGATCAAGAAAATTATTAGCCATCCAGGATCTTAATTCAGACAGACAGTTGTGGAGTTGATTTGTTGTAGAGTTGCAGACAGGAATATAAACCTGAGTATCATCAGCATAGCAGTGAAAAGAAATGTTAAATTTCCTAAAAATTGCTCCAATAGGGTGAAGGTATATGGAGAATAAAATAGGACCCAAAATGGATCCCTGAGGAACACCATATTTAAGAGGAGCAGTAGATGAAGAAGAGGAATTAAAAGTCACTGAAAAGTGTCGTCCATTTAAATATGACCTGAACCAGTTAAGAGCAGCCCCTTTAAGCCCAACAAGATGTTCAAGCCGCATCAGCAATATTTCATGGTCAATAGTGTCAAAGGCAGTGGACAGGTCAAGGAGGAGAAGGACTGCCTCATCACTTGAGTCAGTAATAAGAGAGATGTCGTTGAACACTTTCAGGAGTGCCGTTTCAACACTATGATAACGCCTAAAGCCAGATTGGTAGATGTCACATAAATTATTAGAGTTAAGGTGATCAACCAATTGATTATAAATAATACTTTCTAGAATTTTAGCCAGAAATGACAGTTGGGAAATTGGACGAAAATTAGCTAAAACTCCAGGGTCTAATTATGCCTTTTTAAGACAGGGGCGGACTGCAGCATGTTTAAAAAATGAGGGCACAACCCCCGAACTAATAGAATCATTGATGATGGCTAATAAGGGTGGGCCCAACACATCAAAGGCTTCCACTAGGAGACATGGTGGTACAATATCCAGAGGACTGGGGGCTGGTTTAAGGGTGTCAAAAGTTCTTTTTAGCTGTGAAAGTGAAACTAGATCAAAGGATTCTAAGATAATGTTATGATTAACAGTAGAAAGTTCATTGTTTTTTTGAACAATGCCACGGCGGATAGTATCGATTTTGCTGATAAAGAATGATAGAAACTGGTCACATGAATGAACAATGCTACAGTATTTGATCCCATCGCAGAGTGGAGGTGAATGGCCGCATTAATTGAATTAAATAAGACCCTAGGATTCTTTGAATGACGGGAAACTAAATTGGCAAAGAAATTTTTTTTCGTTTTCTTAACTTCAGCCTGGAAATTGAAAAGAGAAGTCCTAAAAATCTGTTTAGAGACAATCAGTCCATCTTTTTTCCAACGCTGTTCAGCAGTTCGTCAGGTGCGACGCAGTGATCTTGTATTTTCATTAAGCCAGGGAGCAGGTCTACCCTTATTACTACGTATCTTGGGCGGAGCAATTGAGTCTAAAATCGTTTTACAGGAGGAATTAAATTTTACGACAGAATCATCGATATCATTATTTTGGTCATGCACATAAAGACTAGAGAAAATGGTTTTAAAATCAGATATAATCGAAGAATTTAAAAAGCGTGAGCAGCGTTGGGGACAGCTATTAGTAGGGACATCGACAGTAATATTCAGGTCCATCATTATAGAAAAATGATCAGTAAAAGAAACATCACATAAATCAATATTATTCACTGAAATATCACGAGTAAGGATGAGATCGAGGGTGTGACTGAGAGAGTGGGTTGGTGTATTAATATGCTGTATAAAATCAAATGAGTTCAAAAATGATAAAAAGTACTTGACCAAAGGTTTCGATTGACAACAAACGTGAATGTTGAAATCACCAACTATAAATACTTTGTCATGGGAGAGGGTGATATCAGCCAAGAGATCAGAGAATTCAGAAATTAAAGTCTCATTAATTACAGGAGGTCTATAAACCACGGCAAACAGTAGAGAAGGGGAGCTGCAGACTTCGAAAAGTTGGAGTTCAAAGCTGCTAAACGGACCCCTTGTAAGGCTCTGACACAAGAACATACTTTTAAAAATAGTGGCAATGCAACCCCCACGACGAGTCAGGCGAGGAGAGTTTAAAAATGAGTAACCTGGTGGAGTCAAGTCAGTAAAACAAGAAGAGTCACCATTTAAAATCCAAGTCTCAGTGATGAAGAAGAAATCCAGATTATTTGAGGTAATAAAGTCTTGCAGAATAAAAGTTTTATTAGACACTGATCTCACGTTCAAGAGAGCAGCTTTGATAGATGAAGAGCTCGCTGCAGGATGAGCACGGGTGAGCATGCGAAGATTAGCAGTGTTTACTACTCTATTGCAGGCCGAGGAAAAGTGATGCTGTCTTGAAATGGAGAGATTAAATCCGGTGTCCAGCGCCCATGAACCAGTGATGGAGTCCTGAGCAGGAGAAGATGGGTCATAGACGACTCGCAGGCATCGGGAAACAAAGCTCTGGGACTTGAGTCGGCGTTGTTTAACGGCAATTCCTGCTCTTTTCCCATGACGGCGGCGGGTGCGTTTGCGTCTCCGAGGGGCATTCAATTCACTGATACAGGTGAACACTGGCGTCCAGGTGAAGAAGTCAGGAGATGAATAAAACAAAGGTGGAGGTTTACAAAAAATCCAACCAGGAGATGAAAATTGAGAGGAAAGCAAGCCAGAAAATATGTTTAGTAAAGACTCACGATCATAGGACAGTGGCCGTTGGGGTAAACTAAAACATAAAAACAAAGTTAAAACATAGACTAGAGAGACGAGCAGACGGCCAGCCACACCAGACGGCGCCATCTTCAAAATGTGAAAATGATGCAACATGCAGTGCCATAAATCTTCATCTTTTGCAAATGCACCAGAATTAAATAAAGATAAAAAGAAAAAATATTAATAATTTATTGAAGCGCGGTCTCAGCATGTGTGCCTTGTAAGGTTATTTTCATGGCTGATTTTATAGCTTGGTATCCGAGCAAGTTCTTGCTGAACTAACCATCAGATATAGAATGAAGAAAAGATGGCTGTGCAGATGCTTCTTTTTTATAGAGTGCATCTGTATAGGACATCGAGGGCTCTTATATATAAGACGTTGCCTGAGCATTGCTATTATTTTTGTTCATGTTCCCTTTTGTTATTGATGTTGGTGCCATTACCATAATAATAAACAGTACAAAAGCACATACAAACAAGTAACAACCTAGAATTATTAATGTAAGTTTTAATATATTTGAATACGTACTTATTTTTCATTTAAATGTTTAAACCTCTTTTGGCTAATTTGACAACTCTAATAAGTATGGAACTCAACTACAGCTATGCCATCCTGCAGGGTTCAGGATTGGCTTGATCTGAGAGGGGACTGAAAATCTCTAGTGTCACCCGTGGTGTTGGCTGTACAATATTTAGCTCTACTTTATTGGAATGTTTGGTTAAATAGTGAACTGTATTATCTGCATTAGTTTAACCACATTCTGAACACATTTTTGCTTTGAGAAAGAAGAACTTAAGTTTTTGGCAGGTTTTCAGTTGTAAACAACCCAGAAAGAATGTGTAGAGTCAATAGTCAAGAGAGCTTTGCCATTTTAAATGTATAATTATAAAAGAATTTATTTATAAAATGAGCAGTCTCAGTGATAAGTATCAACTGTAAGATTGGCACTATATTGCGCCCGACCCGACACAGACTGGACACGGAGGCATGTATAAAAATAAATAAACTATTTGTTTTTCTTCCGCTGGAGGGCATGTCTTCCCTGTAATCCCTCCAGCCACAACACAGTCCCAAGCACAGTACACTAAGAACACAAAGCACTTTCGCTTCCTCCAACACTCCTCCACGGCAACCTCATCCTCCTTTCACCCGACTCTGGCCACTGAGTGGTGGTCGCTGACTCCTTTTATAATCCACCTGGAAGTGCTCCAGGTGTTTGATCGCCGAGTTCCGGCTGCACTTCCGGGTGTGACGAATATGCTGCCCATGCGGGCTCAGGAGTCCCAGGTACAGCACCCCTTGGCTGTGCCTGCAGGACCCAACAGGGCTACACCCAACTCCAAGTCCCATGGAGCCCTGCGGGAATCCAAGGCCGCTCCAACCCAGGGGGGCGGCCATCTAGAGTCCAGGGGGAGGTATTGCACTGTCCCGGGCTGCTCCCCCTGAATATAGTGTGCAGGGGCATCCTTGCTGGGCATGGACCCCGGCCACCTGCCACACAACATTTGGTGAATAATGATTGAGATGAATTCCTGCATGCAGCCAGGATGTGTTTTATTATGATCAATTCCTAATATGCAAGCAACAAAAATTAAAAATTACCAGTAAATGGGAGATTCAGATTAGCAAACATAGTTCAAATTTTATGTTTTGCAAATGTCTTTTTATTATTAAAACAAAATGTAACTGTCCCCCCCATACACATCCCCAAAGATGCAACATACTGTACATAAGAAGGACGTGTGCCAGACAAGAAGCTGACACAAAAAAAAAACATTAAACCACCAAGTGTAGAGAAAACATTGAACAAAAGGCGTGGGGCAGCCCTGTACATATCAGTGTGGGAGGTCAAACGCTGGAGAACAGTGAAGTATGGAGACCTAAAAGGGCAATATATGTAGAAGCACCAATGCAGGCATTTGAGAGAGAGGATGCTAGCGGTTAGACAATTGAGTAGAAGCCAAATATAACCCTCTATATTCTGAGAAGCTTGAGAAAACTACTTCTCTACAAGGCAGGAACAAGCAATTCTTGTCTTTAATAGGAGCAGAACAGGAACCACTGGCATTTGATGTCAACAGATATTAGCAGTACAGACTTTATGAACTTCTTCAATGAGAAAATTAAAAATATAAAATCCCAGATCTCTGCATCACACTACAAACCAAATACTAGCTTAGCAGACCCTGTCTCACATTGCATTCAGCACTTTAATAATTTTAATCCTGTAACTGAGCAGGAAGTCTTAACTTTAATTTCTAAAATGAAGCCCACTACTTGTTCCCTAGATCCAGTGCCAGCAAAACTAGTAAAAAGTGCAATGGATGTTCTTGCAGCGCTTATTCTAAACATTATCAATAGTTCATTATTGCATGGCACAGTACCTGATGCACTAAAAGTGTTAGTCATTAAACCATTACTTAAAACGTCAGACCTAGACCCACACATACTTAATAATTATAGGCCTATTTCAAATTTACAGTTTCTCTCTAAAATACTAGAAAAAGCAGTCGCCAGTCAGCTTCAGTCACACCTTACGCATTACAATTTATTTGAGAAATTCCAATCTGGTTTCTGCACTGGTCATAGTACAGAAACGGCACTAACACGGGTTGTAAACAACATTCTGATATCCTCTGATAAAGGAAACTGTAATTATGTTGTTGGACTTAAGTGCAGCATTTGACACCATCGACCATTCTATTTTACTGCACAGGCTAGAAAATGATGTTGGGCTTACAGGCACCGTGCTCGCTTGGTTTAGTTCTTATTTATCAAATTGATTCCAATATGTACAGAAATGTGCTGACAGTTCTCCATCATTATACACAGAAGTTCAATATGGTGTCCCGCAGGGCTCAGTACTGGAACCTTTATTGTTTTCACTTTACATGCTTCCACTGGGATCTCTCATTAGGAAACATAACGTTAATTTTCACTTGTATGCAGATGACACCCAGTTATACCTTTCATTTAAATCAAATGAAGTTTCTCCGATGTTGTCTTTAATTAGTTGTGTTAATGAATTAAAGGAGTGGATGAATGAGAACTACTTGTCTTTAAACACAGATAAAACAGAGATGTTAATTGTTGGAGGGAATGACGCTGATCATAACAATATTTTGTCATCATTTAACCCAGTTGGAATCCCCATTAATTTTACTGAATCAGCCCGCAATCTAGGAGTTATCTTTGACTCTAGCATGTCATTTAAAGCGCATATTACAACACTGTCCAAATCATGTTTCTTCCATCTTAAAAATGTTAGGAAATTAAGGCGCTTTCTAAATAAACAGGATTCTGAGAAAATAATTCATGCATTTATCTCTAGTAGGATTGACTACTGCAATGCGGTATTCACTGGATGTTCAAACTGTTCTCTATACAGCCTCCAGTTAATCCAAAATGCGGCTGCAAGAATTATTACAAGAACAAGAAAATACGAACACATAACTCCAGTTCTTAAATCCTTACACTGGCTCCCGGTTAAGTTTAGGGCAAATTTCAAAATTCTCCTTTTAACATATAAAGCATTAAATGGCCAAGGTCAAGCTTACTTGTCAGAACTTATCATGACTTACAAACCAGAGCGCACATTAAGATCTCAAGATGCCGGTCTGCTTAGGATTCCAAGGATTAATAAAATAACAATGGGAAGTCGAGCATTTAGTTACAGGGCCCCTAAACTGTGGAATGGTCTGCCTGCTACTATAAGAGATGCCCCTTCGATCTCAGCTTTTAAATCCCGGCTGAAGACTCACTACTTCAGTTTAGCATATCCTGACTAGAGCTGCTGATTAACTGTACAGACTGCATCTCTGTTGTTAGTCATTAGCACTTAAACATAAGTAACATGATAGTTATAATTGGATACTAACCCTCACCTATTCTGTTTCTCTTCTCGGTACTCAAATGTGGACTTGGTGCCACAGCCCACCTGTCAAGTTGTTTTGCCTGCCTAAGGTAAAGTCATCCCTGATGGAGGATTGCAGGAATCATGGGAAGGAGGGGTTCTTTCATCGGATTGGCTGGCCCAGTGCTGTTTCAGCCATGGAATGGCCAAATGGGGGAGGCAGCTTGATGGATGAAGTCTCCAGGACTCTAAATATATCAAAATCTTCTTATGTGATATCATCTACTGTTAAATTCTGTTCCGTACTTCTAAAATTTTTTATTTTTTTTTACTGTATTGAGGATTTGTTCTGCTCTGTGTATTGTATTGTATTGTATTGACCCCCTTCTTTTGACACCCACTCCACACCCAACCTACCTGGAAAGGGGTCTCTCTTTGAACTGCCTTTCCCAAGGTTTCTTCCATTTTTCCCTACAAGGTTTTTTTTGGGAGTTTTTCCTTGTCTTCTTAGAGAGTCAAGGCTGGGGGGCTGTCAAGAGGCAGGGCCTGTTAAAGCCCATTGCGGCACTTCTTGTGTGACTTTGGGCTATACAAAAATAAATTGTATTGTATTGTATTGTATTTGGGCTCACAGTCCCAGTTATCAACAGTTTGAATTATGTTAATTTGTTAGGTCTGGTGGGGGAGCAGAAATGGTACATGAAATGGCAAGCTCTTGAGGAGCTATATAAAATTAAGGGGTGCAGGGACACAACAGTGTTCTTTTTGGACATCTCAGTTGCATATGTAGTGTCACTCTCAAGTCCAAGGCTTAGGTAAGAACTGACCCAGGGAGAGAGTTGGATGTTGCTTTGATCCAGAGACAATTTTACTTCTGAGATTTTGGAGAACACTCAAAATTTCACTAGCAGGAGGAATTTCCCAAGGATGGGAGAAAAAGAGATATTGGAGGCGAGGAAGGAAAAACAGAAGGACACTAGGTTGGCTTGCTGCAGTATGTGTCCCCTATCAGCGGCTTACTAATTGCATAACACCTTTCTACAAGAAGATGGTGGCAGTGAGCTAGGAATGTCCTGCTTTTTCTGGTCATATTTTTTTGCTGAAAAGATGTCACAGGTAAGTTGGCGAGTACATGGACTGTGGGGATTTTCTGAGTAACCATTTTTGATGTCTCACTACCCGGTGAATGTCAGCATGAGTGCTGGTATTCTGGGAGTAATGTGAAGTGATTGTTAATTTTAAAAGTCAATATGCACAAAAAGCCTTTTATTATTTTAGTAAGAAGTGAATATTTTAGATAGAACTTTATTTGTCCGCAAGGGGAAATTTGCTTTCATAGATAGATAGATAGATAGATACTTTATTAATCCCAAGGGGAAATTCACAAATTCACAAATTTATTCAGTAAATAAATACACAAATAGGTAGATAAATAAATACACACACAAACACACACACACTTTGCTCTGAGCACACATGTTTTGTCTTGGTAGAGTTCTATATTACTCTGCTTCCCCTTTTGTATTATTAATATGTAGCCTTTGTCAGAATCCCTTAGACTTACCACTGTTTACAAGATATTGTACTATATAACATCTCCACACCTTATCTTCTACATTTATAACCTCAGACAATTAGGTGTACTGAAAGACAAGCAGGAGTTAAGCTACACTTTAAATAATGTATTATTGATAATATTTATAAATAATGACAATAAGCAAAGTACAAATGAATATTGGCAACCATACAGCCTGATAAATGCTGATACAGTATGTAGTTTCGGGGGCACACAGACTTGTTTGTTACTTAAAATGTCTCTAGTTAAGGCATCATTTTTGGTCAGCTTTCTTCAGAACAGGCCACATGCCCTCTCTTAATATGGCTGCTGAGCTGTGCTCTTCACTGTGTTGTCCTTTTCATGGAAATGTCGTGAGATGTTCCTTCATGATGATGGTATAAGAGAGATAGTAAAGCAAGCAAATTTACAGAATCTCTGTCCAAACCCTACTTAACACTAGAATTCCTGAAGCCTACGAAAAAACTCCCAGTCCACCTTAAATCCCTTCGCACCTCTCCATTAGCATCTTTTCTTATGTAAATGCGTTGATCAGCACAAGCAACAAGCAGCCTGCTATCCCATCCTCCCCTTGACGGAGCTCAACTCGGGCAAAAAGCTCTCCCAGCTCAAGTCAAGGCTCCTTATCTGCGTATGAGGTTCCTAGAGTTATATAGGGTAAATAATACACTATATCGTTATTTGGAATACATGCATTTCATGTATGCTCTTTGCCTACAAAGATCTGGGTGCGTGTAGGATGAAAGGAATTGCGAGAAATGCAAGAAATGCTGAATATATACCAAAAGCAGAAACTTTTTCCATGTTACACTAATAATGATGAGAAGTGTAAAATGTGTGAAGACTTTAGTCCAAATATCAAATAAACACATGCACTTTTATTCAAGAATATAACCAAAGGAAAAAAAAAACATTTGATTTACATGTGGCTGTCAATGAGTTAAAAACTCAATCTCAAATGTCAGTTGACAGGGAGTTTACACATATTCCTAAATGGTGCAAAGGTAAGAACTGCTGTCTTATAACAGGTTTATAGCTGGGGTTAAGATGAATCAGGTTGTGGTCGGATCTTCCTAGCGGAACAAATAGATTAATTACAATTAAAGGCTTCTATAGCGGTTGAAGCTTGTTTGAAGCACGGTCCAGTTTGTTACTTCCTTGAGTGGAAGCAGTCAAAATTTGTCTTGATTCCTGTTTAAGTCACCATATATTATAACTGCAGGGTCGGAGTGAGTCATCATTAAAGTGCTGGTGACAGAATTAATCATTTTTGTTGCTAAGTCCCCATTTTACAGAGTGAGGATTATAAATATTAATAAGGATGATGATGTAATTTATCTCCCTGGGCAAGTAACATGGATAAATTCCAACAGCCAGAATTTCAATGTCTGAATTACAAACTGTAGTTTTAACTGTAATATGCTCCCTTTTACACCATAGAGTGGAACCTTGGATTGGGAATAACTTGGTCTGCGAGTGTTTTGAAAGACAAGCTAAAATTTTTAATAAATTTTGACTTAATAAACGAGCGAGGTCTTGCAATACGAGTAGTACGTATACGCTTTGTCTGCCAAGCATCACATGACCACAACTGAGCTGATGGTTCTTCTCTCTCTCGCTGCGGGATTGTAGGTAATCGTCTCCCATTCTCTGGATCAGTCAGCGTTTTTCATTCATATAGTCAACATCCGTACGAGCGTATACTGTTTACTATATCATTGTGACCACGTTTGTGTGTTGTAACGTGTGAGTCTCAGTACTTTAGTGACACCAGCTTTATTCAGCTTGAAACAGGAACAGCAGAGTTATTTATTGTAGTGGGAGCTGCCACTCTCCTACACACAGACACAGCAGTCAGGCAGGGTCGGGGCCAGGTTAGTGGTCAAGTAATACTGTGCCCTGCATTTATAATTTTCCTTGTATCACCCATCAACGGCAGGTACTTATAGCATGTCCACGATCTTTTCGGACTTGCTTTTACAGCGAACTGCTACAGCGCTGGGAGCCTGCGGTTGCTTTGGGATGCTCTTCCGTGTGTTGTCCCGTTGTTATATGAATCTTGTTATAATATTGAGATTAATTGTCACTTTATCTGTTTAAACTGTATAAATTCATTTCTTTTCTGTAAGCATGCAGAGCTGAGCCAGATTTAGCACAGAGTGTCAGCATTCAGAATTGCTGGGCCAAGCATTAGGATAAGACAGACAGGGACAGCTGGAGGACTGTGTCTAAGCCTGAAGGAGAACTGAGAGTTATTTAAACCTACTGTCTGATGTCAGCTAAAATTTTGTACCCTTGTTTGGAAATGGGCTCTGTGCCACCTGGGGGATTGCGTGTGAACAAAACACTATAAAGCATCCTGGAGGATTGCCAGCCATTGGGAGACTCAATGCCCGGACTACAAGAGACTACGTCTAATTGGTCCGAGAAATCCTTCCTGCGCTGTGACAATGACTGCAAACTCCATACGCAAGGCCCCCACCCTTGGACTGAGTACTGCGGTGTGTTTCCCCCGTTATTTATGCAGCGTAAGCCAATATTAAAGAAGCTAATTTCATCCTCGCTTTCATGTAATTTTATAAACCGTCATATTGCATACAGGGGAGGGATTTATTTAAATTCAGGTTATTAAAACGCCGCAATTGAAAAAGAACACATTTCCAGAGAGCTAATACCTCTCTTCAGGAAACACCCGTTGGGTGGAATCCCAAAAGAGTTTAGAAACTCACTCACACCAGCCATGATTCTTTTCAAAGGTAAAGTGCAGGTTAATTTGTTTTATATATTTTTACTTTATATTTTGTATTAATCATTTTATATGAATAGTTTTGGGTTGTGGAACGAATCATCTGAGTTTCCATTATTTCTTATGGGTAAATTTGCTTTGATATATGAGTGCTTTAGATTACAAGCATGTTTCCAGAACGAATTATGCTTGCAATCCAAGGTTCCACTGTATTTTATTCACATAGATGACCAGTCCACCTCCTTTATTTTTCCACACCACGCACCATCTCTGTCTGTTCAAATAAAATGAAATCCATCGAGCATTAAAACAGTGTCAGGTATGTCAGGTTTAACCCAGCTCTATGTAAAGCACAAAATACTACTGTACTTGTATGCTCCATGGCCCTTGCAGACAGCTCATCCATCTAATTTGACAATGATGGAACATTTCCCATTACAACAGATGGTAGACCAGGTCTAAAACCTTTTATTTTTACAATTATTCTTGCACCAGCTTGTCACCTTCTCTGTCTTTGGAGAAACAGCTCCTGTGGTGAAGTGCAAATGGGCTGCTTAGGGGGCCACAGCGCAAGTTGCTGATTATGGAAGTATTAAATACACCTAGCTTTCATTTTCTCTGTGTCTCTTACTGTCTCAGGTGTTGCCAACATAAGGCAGTGTTATGGTGTATAAAATCTGTACATTTTGGTTTAATTTTTCATTATATTTTGGTCAAGATAAAACAACAGATGACCTACAATTAAGACAAATCAAAGAAGGTTTTCTTACACCTCACTTTTAAAACAGCTGTTTCCAACATTGAAACAAAGACATTCTGATGGCTCAGTTATTTTACAACCTGGGAAAGGATGCTGAGCTGATACCTCAGGCTATTGATTACTTTATGGATGGACATCTGGGACAGCAATTGGGTTTATGGCCTGGGAAAGGGAAACTGAGGCAATATCAAAGAACTTTAAGAGTTTGAGCAAAATTCATCAATCACATTGACAGCCAGCCAATCAGGTGCATGTGTTGTGAAACCAACGCATGACATTTCATAATAAATATGCCTTGGTTTGGAAGAGGAGAAGAAGGAGAAGAAGAGGATCAGACGAAGACAGCACTGGTCGTCAGAAAGGCATCATGAACATCGATTGCTAAATCTATCTATCTATCTATCAAACGCCTCCCTGGGACATTCATCCTTGTCATCTGTAACTTTTTCGTAAGCTTTTCCTAAAGACTATATATATTCAGACTTTTCTATCAGTACCTATTTACTATTATTCTTTGTTCCAGTGGTATTATTATTATTCTTGTAATAAATACCACGCTGCTTTTAACTTTCTATGCTTTGTCTTAATGTCTAGAGTGATTGAATTAATAAGTTAGATTTCTTTGAGCACCTGGTGTAGCCAGATTTTTTTGCCATTATTTCTGTGCTGCGAGGTTTATAAGGCTGAGAGTGAGGGCGCCACTCAATAGAAGGGACAGTACGATAAAAAGAAGGTATTCTTGGCTGATAAATGGCCTATAGTCAAGAGTGCTGAGTCTTTGTATGTTTAAATGTATTCTTGTAGACCAAAAGTAATATTTAGATCTGAGATATCACTAAAACATCGTATGTTGTTCATGCCGATAATAAGTAAGTCTCTTGAAGTGCTGAGTGACAGGCTGATGTGTGGTTTAAAGTGCTAAGGGTTAATCAGCGTGTGTGTGTGTCATTCATGGGGCACTGTTGTGGTTAGGGTCTGTGTGTGTGTGTTTATCTATGTGTGTGTGTGTTCGAGAACATTTACCCTTGAGAAAACAGGTAAAGGGTAAGTAGAGGGAAATACTACGATAATACAGGCAGCCTTTGGGTTCTCTTTGCAACGCCATCTAAATTTGCAGCCTATTTGAAGTGAAGTCATGACAAGCTGGTGCCTGGGTTTCCATGAATTGTAGATCATCTGTCAATTTAAAATCCATTTATCCAATTACTGGTGGCTACTATCAGTGACAAACCAAAAGCCAGATCAATTCTGATTTTAAATAAGAGTAGTAACTAGTAAATAAGTTCAGAAAAAAAAGAAAAACAGTGAGAAACACGGGGCTAATGATACAAATAGTTATGTTAAATATAGATAATAAATGCTAGATTTTGCACTGTGCACTCTCCTTAAATGTAATTTCAGCTAAGCCAAATGTGCTTACCTATTTTTAAACATCTTTTAAGTCTTTTTGAATTGTCCATGCTGTCTTCTTGTCGTGCCTTTTCCTTCTGTCATCAGCAAATTTCATAAGTTTGTGAATGTAATTAATATAATTAAAATATTGGTCATTGCACCATGTTTACAGAGATGTGCAGGTAATAATGTAGGGCTGCGTCAGCTTGCATCTGCAAATGGAAAAAAAGGAAAGAAGGTTATTTTGACATTAAAAAGGTAATACAGTCATATGAAAAAGTTTGGGAACCCCTCTTAATTCTTTGGATTTTTGTTTATCATTGGCTGAGCTTTCAAAGTAGCAACTTCCTTCTAATATATGACATGCCTTATGGAAACAATAGTATTTCAGCAGTGACATTAAGTTTATTGGATTAACAGAAAATATGCCATATGCATCATAATAAAATTAGACAGGTGCATTTGGGCACCCCAACAGAGATATTACATCAATACTTAGCTGAGCCTCCTTTTGCAAATATAACAGCCTCTAGACGCCTCCTATAGCCTTTGATGAGTGTCTGGATTCTAGATGGAGGTATTTTTGACCATTCTTCCATACAAAATCTCTCCAGTTCAGTTTAATTTGATGGCTGCCGAGCATGGACAGCCTGCTTCAAATCATCCCATAGATTTTCGATGATATTCAAGTCAGGGGACTGTAACGGCCATTCCAGAACATTGTACTTCTCCCTCTGCATGAATGCCTTTGTAGATTTCGAACTGTGTTTTGGGTCATTGTCTTGTTGGAAAATCCAACCCCTGTGTAACTTCAACTTTCTGACTGATGCTTAAACATTATCCTGAAGAATTTGTTGATATTGGGTTGAATTCATCTGACCCTTGACTTTAACAAGGGCCCCAATCCCTGAACTAGCCACACAGCCCCACAGCATGATGGAACCTTCACCAAATTTGAGAGTAGGTAGCAGGTGTTTTTCTTGGAATGCAGTGTTCTTCTTACGCCATGCAAAGCGCTTTTTGTTATGACCAAATAACTCAATTTTTGTTTCATCAGTCCAAAGCAGTTTGTTCCAAAATGAATCTGGCTTGTCTAAATGAGCATTTGCATACAACAAGCGACTCTGTTTGTGGCGTGAGTGCATAAAGGGCTTCTTTCTCATCACCCTGCCATACAGATGTTCTTTGTGCAAATTGCGCTGAATTGTAGAACGATGTACAGATACACCATCTGCAGCAAGATGTTCTTGCAGGTCTTTGGAGGTGATCTATGGGTTGTCTGTAACCATTCTTACAATCCTGAGCATATGCCGCTCCTGTATTTTTCTTGGCCTGCCAGACCTGGGTTTAACAGCAACTGTGCCTGTGGCCTTCCATTTCCTGATTTCATTCCTTACAGTTGAAACTGACAGTTTAAACCTCTGAGATAGCTTTTTGTAGCCTTTCCCTAAACCATGATACTGAACAATCTTTGTTTTCAGATTCCCAGAGTCCTCTCTGACTATTGAAGTTTAAGAAAAGGGGAGCTTTGGAGTGGTACATTGACAATAGTTGTGGGTACTGCTGTTCTTATTGGATTTATTGGTTTGGCTGATTTCTTGCTGTCTTTATTGGATTCTTCTTTTGGATTGTGTCATTTAGGCAAATACTTTCTGATCTCTTTTAATTATATTTTCTTGTTGTTAATAAATATTTTGATTGGTAAAGCTTATTTGTGGATTGTTTCTCTAGATAATTTTCCTTTCCCTTGAGAGACACTTTGAGATATATTTGAAGCTTATTTTAAAATTTAAAAATTGCTTTCTCCATTTTTGAGACGTGCTAGACCAGAAGCCAAGATTGAGGTAAGCCTCTTCTGGGCTGGCCAGTGAAGATCCTGATCTGCTCTGTTTGCTTCATTTGAGGCTTCACTTCCTTTTTGCTACGGTCTTGACCCCAAATCACAAGAGCAAAGGATATCAGAAGGAGGAAGCAAAAACAGAAGAAGTTCTTAGTAAGTGGAAAAAGGAAATATAAATATTTAGGACTGCACAGATATTCAGACAACATCCATACAGTGTGTTAAATTACTGGTAGGCAGCCAGCAGCATATTCACTCATCTACATTTCTATAATGTCCTTTCTGCTTTAACTAGAATATAAAAATACATTTATTAATACTTGTACAGTAGGTTCATTAAGTATTCAGACCCCTTTATTTTTGTACACTTTATTGTTTTCAGAAAGGTTTGAAAATGTATTAAAAATCAAAAACTTAAATCTCTCATTCATAGTAGTGTTCAGATGCTTAATTCAGTCATTTGTAGATGCCCCTTTGTCAACACTCACAACTTTTGAGTTTTCTTGGGTATTTTTCTCTATAACGTTTAGGCAGTTTAACCCATTATTTCTGGCGGATGCTCACAAGCTCTGTTAGAAAGGAATGGAAGCTTCTGTAAACTGCTATCTTCAGATCTCTCCACAGACATTCTGTGGAGTTATGTTTGAACTTTGGCTGAGCCACTCGACGACGGTCTTAGATAGATAGATAGATAGATAGATAGATAGATAGATAGATAGATAGATAGATAGATAGATAGATAGATAGATACTTTATTAATCCCAATGTCTTGACTGTTTGCTTCAGGTTGTTGTTGTACTGAAATTGATTGGTTACATGCACTCTGGAACAGGTTTTCTTCAAGGAATTCTCAGTATTTGGGTGCATTCATCCTTCCCTCAATTCAGACCAGTCCTCCTGTCCCTGCATCTCCATAGCATAATGTTGCCATCACCATGCTTCACTGTATGTGTTGTATTAGGCAGGTGATGAGCAGTGCCTGGTATTTGCCTGACATAGTGCCTGAAGTTCAAAGAGTTAAATGTTAAAGAGTTAAACCACAGAATTTTTTTCCTCAAGCTCTGAGTCCTTTGAATGCCATTTCGCAAACTCCAAGCGGGCTGGCTATTCTACCATAAATTTTAACTTGAATTAATGGAAAAACACATCTAGAACCAGGACTTTTGCTATGTTTTGACCATGTTTCTGTCATTTCAGTACTTTCAACTTTCTTCTTGGCCTTATCCTAATGTCCTTTGCAGTGGATGGCACACATGGAGTGGCATCCTGGCCAGGATTGAACAATTATCTGTACAGGGCAATGTAAGAACTGGGGGAAGACGAGCACAAATTAATATCTTCTCCCCCTTTTATTTTCATCAGAACTTGTGTCTGTGATGTTGTGCCTGAGGTTATGGGTGCTGCATCGCCCCCCGTGGTCATAAATTACAGGTGATGATTTCATATTAAATCCAAGACACCCATCTAACAGTGGCACCAAAGGTGATGTATATGTGTTAATTTGCCCATGTTCATCAAATTATACCTTAGAACCAGAATAATGGAACATAAAAGTATGGTTAGAACACAGTCTATATAACATACAGGATCCAGAGATGTTATTGTTAAACACATTCAAAATCTTAATTCAAAATCTGAATTTTGTTCAACCACCTGTAAAGGGTGGGAACTTTTCTATTGTTAGGTGACAGAGATTGGCTAATTGTGTATTTTCATGTAAAGCAGTGACGCCCACAGGGCCTAAAGAACAGCACGATTTAACTTGTTTTTTATAAATTGAGAGGCCCAGGTGTGTTTCTTATGAGACGGTTACTCATCCCGCCTACAGCTTTTTCTGTTCTTCATAACCTTTCAAAAATATTCTTAGTAAACTTTTAAAATTAATTTTAGTACATGTATGCATTTATACCATCATACAGTACAATAATGCAAGTAATCTTTCCATTAATTCACAGATCTATATATTACTATTTTTAGTCTATGGTTGATGTTCTGTTTGAAATCTCCAGCTGGGAACTCTGTATTTTATGAAAGCCATACTGAGGTAGGACAGGGCAATACATTGCTTTCCTGTTTTTGTATAATTATTTTAAAAAGTAGTTCAATATACTCTATACTTGTTCTTCATGTTATGTTTTTGTTATTCTGCAGTTGTTTTAAAATAATTTAATCTCATTAGCACTTTGGCCTAAAGAAAGGACACATTTAGCTCCAGAACAAAACTGTGTCAGTAAGTCACTTGACAAGCTTTTTGCTCTCCCTACCTGGATCACCCCTGGAGATCTTCTCTGTTCATTTAAATACTTTGGATGCCTCTTTGGATGGTATCTTTGGACCATCCTTTTAAATGCTGTATGTCTTCAAAAAAGACCATCTCTATTAAGAGAATTATATGATGGACATTTTATTTATCTCTTGTGGTCATTAGGAGAGCACTCCTGCTCCCCAAACATCCAACACAAACAGGCACAGACAAAAGTATAAAAGCTCAAAGTGGCTTTATTGTGGGAAACTCTTCTACAACAAGCATTTCTTGCCACAATCACCAGTATATCCAATAAGTACAGCCCAATACAGAAACCAGTTATCTTTCTTTCTCTCTGTCACTGCCTCCTCCACTAATCCTCGCAAGTATTGTCCACATTCCTCCCAACTCTGGCTCCCTGGAACTAAGGCAGTGGACTCCTTTTATGACGGGCCCAGGAATGGCTCCGGTGCCCCTCCATGTCTTCCAGCAAGCACTTCCGAGCCATAAAGAAAGTTGCGAGGTCCTCCCTGGACAGCACCCTCTAATGAGGGTTGCCCTTCTTGACTCTAGTTCCCAAGCATCCTTGTGGGTGTCCCTGGGTGGAGTGGTGGCTCTGAGGCAATTAGAAGGTTACGAATTCCATAAATGCCAGAAGTGACTGTACACCGTTGGGCCCTTGAGCAAGGCCCTTAACCAGCAATTGCTTCGTTCTGGGTATGACATTTGTTGTGAAATTTTGCATACAAGTATTTTCTATGTCTTTATTTGTAACTTAGACAAACCAATGTAAAATTAGTGGTACATTATTGATAATAACAGCAATGGTTTGATGGTTTAAGAACCATCTAGTTATGTTTTTTAAGTTGTAACAAAATTTGTATCTTTATACGTATGGCGCATTTTGGAGTTTCAAGGACAAAGAGTTACTGATAAGACAATTAATGATCTCTGATAATTGCTAACTAAGGGTCACCAGACATGACCTAACTCTTGTTGATATGAACAATGATTTATGGGAAGAGTTAGTTTTTCGAAGCTATAAAAAACTGGAGGCTACTTTAACTAGTATTCAGAACTTTAATGTAAGGTTCTGGATCAGCATTAATGCTATTAAAGACCAGCTTTTGTTAAATTAAAATATTGTGACTTATATTCTTCCACATTTGAGAGATGTCAAACATTATCCTGTCTGCAATGAAACCTGGACAAGGATGAATTAACTTGATTTGGTTTACATTTGTACGAAGAAATGGCACTGAAATATGTGGGACAGTGGGAGTGCATCTGCTAGCGTTTCAGCACTTCTTTAGGAGAGCCGGGGATATGAGAGAAGAGGTACAGAGTGTTTAGTTCAATGTCAGTAAAAGACATTCCAGGTTAAAAGTAAGGTAAAAACTTATCTTAGTGTTGGAAGGTGGCGGTTTGCTCAAGCTCAGCACTCAATGAGATTGCGCATATGGCTACAAGTGTAATTAATGTCCTTGCTTGATGAGCTGAACAATTCTTGTGCAGCATCTGTTGGGTTTGGAGGGAATAGATTAAATAAGTGGTGATTGGGTGGCATATAAATAGCACTTCCAGCCCACAGGGTGTGTCTTTAGACAGTCTGGCAAGTGTTGAGTATTTTTTGTTGTGCATATTCAAATACAGCAAACATTGTGGTTTGTACATTACTTTTGTGTATATTTTTCTATTGTATATATATATATCTCTTATTATAGTTTATTTTGGTGAATATATTTATGTAAATTGTGTTTATGGTGCACTGTTTATTTTTTGTATGTACACATATTTATCTTTTAAAATATCTTTGGAAGGTTAGTTTTTTCAGACTGTGTATTCTTTGTGGAGCATCTTCCTGACCTGACTGACATTGAGAAAGACTACCTTGTTTGAATGAACATTTATTTATTTTTTATTTAATATTTGTTCATTTTGGGACTAGGGATATTCACTGTAAATATTGTAAATATTCCCCATTTTTTACTTTATTGCTTTTGTATTTCATTGGTTATGGAACTATGTAAAAAAACACACAAGACACTGTTTTGTTGGCAAAATAAATAAAACTGCATCATTGCTTGTCAAAAACCCAATATATTTGTCTGTGTCTCTCTTTTTTACTTTTGTCTCTCCTACTGGTTCTGCTTGGTCTCAAGCTACAAGGATGCCTAGTGTGTAGTTTGGTGCCCACAGTCTCTCTGCAAAGGGTGTCACATTACCCTGTCCATATTTGAGACCCTGCGTATTTGGCCTCAACATTTGTAATTACATGCATGGAGTCTCATATTATCTTAAGAATGGAAAAAAAGATACACTGATACCTTTAAATGAAGTTATTTCTGATCACTACTTAATTTGACTTGTTTCTGTTTGACTCGTTTCTGCTCTTACCAGTATACTCAAAGATTAAAACAAGGACAGATTATAACTAGATTATAACCGTAGATATTTGAAGATATTTTGAGAAACTCAAGCATAACTGTTGGATACAATAGCTCCCATCAAAACAAAAGTGAATAAAGTGCATAGAAACTCACCCGGACTTAATGCAAATACTTGTGCTCTTTAATTAGAATGTCAAAAAGTGGAGCATAGAAGGAGAGCAACAAAGCTGCAAGTCTTCCAAATTGCTTGGACAGAGAATGTTAAAAGTATTAAAAAGCTCTCTTAATTGCTTGCTTCGACTACTTCTTTAATGAGAATGTTGACAATATAAGATCCCAGATTTCAGCATCACCTTACAAACATAATAATAGATCAGGAAACCCTGTTTTGTCTTGCACACATGTGGACGAAGTTGAGACAACATCAGGCAGACACAAATTCAAATAAGCAGAATTCTTTTTATTTCTTTACACTTGGTGAATAGAGGATCCTTGCTTTACAGAGCCTAAGTGCAAAAGCCCCCTCATAGGGGGGTGAGTTGTATTTTTATAACAGAGATCTTCAAATAAGCTGTTACAAAAAAAAATAAGCTCAGTTTCATCCAAAGGTCACAGAACATTCTTACACAATTTGTTGATTACAACGGAAAGCATAAATTCTAATCTTTTCTTATATTTTTAATTAAGCTTATCAGAAAACTTGTCATGCGTTTGGCATCTTAATTGGACGATAACCAGACACTGCTGAGACAAGCCGAGAAGTAGCCAAAAACTGCATTCCATTCTGGCAGCCCTACTCTATGTAAGCACACTTATTTATCTGTTATAATAATACCTAGCCACACAGGGAACATGCAGATTTTAGCTATAGATTTTAAATTCCATTCCACATTCCCCCCTTTTTAAACTTAAAAGTTTAATAATAAGAGGGTTTAAGCTAAACAGTCCTGATCGAGGGAAGACTGGGAAGAGAACTGGGCCTGGGGAAGAAGATGCATGCGTTCAGTGTGGAGGAAATAAGCTTTAGTTATTGAGGCAGTGAAGAACTTCTGGATAAAATAACGGATTAACGGAATTCCACAACAGCAAATGAAAAGAATAACAGTTAAAGCAACTAAAAGGGAAACAAAAATGGATTTGAACCATTGGCCCCAAGAGCCAAAAGTGGATATAAACCATTCATCAAGAGGGGTATCGATGCCTGAGTTTTCAGCCAATTCTAGGGAGAGAGCGGTCAGACCAGCGAGGGCACGGGTAATGGAACCATCAAGGGCAGTATTATTCGGAATGTACGTACAGCAAGCATCACCAAACATAGCACAAACACCACCTTTTTAGGCTAGAAGCATATCTAGTGCTAGGCGATTTTGCCAGGTCATAAGGGAGGTTTTATCTAATTGCTCATGTATTCCTTCAACAGCTTCTTTAGTAAAATTCAGGAAACGCTGTTGATTATAATATAAATAATTTATCCAATCCACATTTTTATTGATAGTGATTATGGGAAAAAGAGATTCAAAGCCAGCAGCTACTTGATCTCCTGCTTTAAATTTGTTAGGGACACCTCTAGGCACACCTATTGAGTCAATATACACACCTGGACCATGTAATGAGAAATTTGCAAACGATGCTAAGGATCTACGAACACGATGTAAACGGGGAGAAGATGGAGGTTGTTGGCCATGAAGGGGAAGGAGACGGAAAGGCATGACCAATTGTACAAGGGCACAGGTACCAGTCCATTCAGGTGGGAGTATGTCCAGTAATTAAGATCTTCGGCACATCCACCAGACATCCGCACGGGCGGTGGCGTGGGAGGTGAACCAACTAAGGGAAATGTTATTGGGGAGAAAGGTAGAGGCATTGATAGAGACGTTGTAAGTGAAGGAGCACCAGGGGGAGGGAAGGGAGCCAAGGAAAACGGCATTCTTCTTAGGGGCGGCTCGAGTGAAACAAGTGTAATTGCCAATATAGGGACGGAACATAGGGGGAGTTATAGGTTGAATTGGGGGAAAAAGGGTATTCAAGGTATGACATTTGGGATCCGTTGGAGGGAAAGCAGTAGTAAATATGTAAAGCAAGCAAGGAAGGCCAGTGGGCTCTGAGGGATCAGTTAAGGGAAATGGGGTAGTGGCAAGGTGAGGGCGTGCAGTAGCACAAGCATAACAGTCGGATTGGTTTATCTGTCGTGCAGAATAGAGCACCCACTGCAGCCATCGGTTCTGGTCACCGTATCCAGTTTCTATGGAGAATGTAGAGGAAAGGGTGGTGATATTTAGAGGAATAATTGGTTGTGAGGGTAAGTCATCAGGAGGAGGTGTAGCAGGGATATTTGAGCTAGGTGAGATAAGAGCGGGTTGTGTCTCTGTTACCTGTATAATAAATTTTCCAAGGAGATCTGTGCCAGAAACATAGGCCCCTAATATATAGGTTCCTTTATCATGATATGAGCAGTCTTTTATAGTGATAATCAAAGGATTACAAGTTTCTACCTTACATTCATGAATTGGGGTAAACCTTGATTTAATTATAGAAAACCTTGTTTTTAAATCATGTTCCTGGGCTTCCCACGGATTATACCCCCAGTCCTGGTCGCCAGTGTTTGCAAACACATCACTCCAGCTTGAACATTCAGATAGACTGAAGGAGGAATTTAAATCAGTTTTATACCTGGGTCGAGTCACACAAACATATTTTTCAGACAATCTCCATTTGTCTTGTCCACTGGACCCACAGGGAGCAATGGAACAAAAGTCAATCTGGAATGAGGCAGTTTTCCCTATTTGGAAAGTTAACTGGGAAAGTCCCCATGTATTTGCTTCAGTTGGTGAGTCAGATGGTCACCACCTGTTTGTCCTTGTCCTAAAGTCAGATGGATAGAAAAGATTAGGACTAGCAGAGCTATGAATGCCATTTTTTGCAATGCGACACGTGAATCCAGGCAGGAAGTCCTTCGACTTTAACGGTGTGAGGTGTGCATAGCAGCACTTGGAATGGTCCCCTCCAGCGAGGTTGATGCCAGTGCTTCCTTCGGGTGTCTCTGACCAGTATCCAGGTTCCCAAGGGAATCTGTGACTCCGTTGGTGGAGGACTAGTTCGCCAAGCCTGGTTAACCTGCTCGTGGACCTCCTTCAGGGATGCTCAGAGACCTGTAAGACTGGAAAGAAGATCATTGTCCACAGTATGCAGATTGACATTGCCAATGACCATGCCGACAGCCATGGGTTGTCCAGTCAGAATTTCGAACGGTGACAGTCCCAACTGCCGCTGTGTCCTCCCTCTCAATCCCATTAAGGCCAGGGGTAAAGTGTCAGGCCAGGTTAAATTTGTCTTCTCACAGATCTTAGCTAATTTAGATTTCAGGGTGCCATTGCACCTTTCTACTATACCTCCGCTTTGATGGTGGTACTTGCAATAGTGATGCAAGTTAATTTGGAGCCAGGTGGTTAGTTCATTGATTACTGAATTCACAAAATGGGTACCATTATCAGTCTGCAATTTTTGTGGTATTCCCCATCTTGGAATGATTTCTTTTATCAAGGCTTTTGCCACAGTTTTGGCATCTGCATGTATGGAAGGGAAAGCTTCCACCCATCGGGAGAACACCGACAATTTCCAAGCAGTATCGGTACCCTTTAGATGGTGTTAGTTCAATGAAGTCCATTTGAAGATGTTCGAATGGATCCATTGGGTTAGGTGTGACGGCGGGACTTACCGGGATACCCTTTCCTACATTAAATTTTTGACATAGCGCACATCGCCTGCAGAATTGCTCTGCATACGTAGAGAAGCCTACGGCTTCCCAATGTCTCTCAACATCTTGAATCATGGCATCCTTTCCGCCGTGGTCCAGGCCATGTGCGATTTTTGCCATACCTGGGAAAGAAGCTTTTGGGAGGAAAGGTTTGTTATTTTGCTTGTGAGTCCAGACCCCATCAGAGAGGGATCCTTCTTTGGACCATTTTCTCTTTTCTCTGTCCGTGGCTGCACTTTGTAAAGAGATAATTTGATTATCAGGGTCTTTGTCATCTTTCTGTTGAAATAAAAAGATTGGTGTGTTATTGTAGGCAGCCTGTTTAGCAAAGTGATCAGCTAGGTCGTTTCCTTTGCTGACAGGATCTTGTTTCCCAGTGTGGGCCTGGCATTTAACTATTACCAGTCTTGATGGTTTTATTATAGCTTCGAGGAGGGATTCGACTAATTTCTGATGTTGGATGGGCTTAACAGTACTGGTTTTGAATCCCCTTAATTTCCACAATGCTCCATGATCATGGCAGACTCCAAAAGCATACCTGGAATCTGTATAAATGGTTACTGCTTTCCCTTCTGACAGCTGACAGGCTCGGGCGAGAGCAATTAATTCAGCTGCCTGCGCGCTTAAACTTGACAAAATTCGGTTTGCCTCCAGCAGGTGGTCACCTTTGACCACTGCATAGCTGGTTGAAGGTGTTCCATTATCCAATCGCAAGGAACATCCATCTACGTAGAGTACTTCTCCTATTTCTAGTGGAGTTTCCTGCAGGTCTGGTCTGGGTTTTATGACCTTAGTTATTTCGTCATGACAGCTGTGTGGCTCCCCTTCTTCAGTTGGAAGAAGAGTGGCTGGATTTAGAGTGGAGCATCTTTCAATTGTGACATTTGACAGAGTACAGAGTACGTTTTGATAGTGTATTGCCCTAGCAGTAGTGAGATGTGAAGTTTTGGCCTGTACTAAAATGGAGTGTACGGCGTGAGGCACCTTTACTGTTAGGGGGCTCATGAGCACTATATCTTTAGCACGGCTTCTGTTGTGGCTGCTACTGCTCTGAGACAGGTTGGAAGTCCCTTAGCCATTGGATCCAATTTTTTCAAAAAATAGGCTATTGGCCTTTGTTTTACTCCATGGAGCTGTGTTAGTACTGCATTCATATATCCCCCCTTTTCGTCCACGAACAAAGTGAATGGACGAGAATAGTCAGGGAGCCCTAACGCTGGTGCAGAGAGTAGTGCACTTTTTAAATCACATAGAGCCTTCTCAGCCTGCTCATTCCACTGTATGCGGCCAGAAAGAGGAAGTTCAGCAGTGTTAGCTAGATTTTGTAAAGGCTGTGCTCTTTCAGAAAAATTTAAAATCCATTGTTGACAGTAACCTAAAATGCCCAATACAGACATAACCTGTTGTTTTGTGACCGGTCTGGGCAGGTTTTGGATAGTGGTTATGCGGTCTTTTGACAGCGCTCTGGTACCACAAGTGATGTCAGACCCCAAATATTTGACAGTGGTTTGAACTAACTGCAGCTTGGCCTTTGAGACCTTGTGCCCATTTTCTGCAAGATACTTGAGCAATAATTCTGTATCTTGTGTGCATGCTTTCTCTGTTTCACTACTGAGTAATAAATCGTTGACGTACTGCATCAATGCACTCCCACTGTGAGGCCAGAAACCTTCCAGGTTTTGAGCAAGCGCTTGGCCGTATACACAAGGAGCCTCTGTATAACCTTGTGTAACGGTCCATGTCCAACGGAGGTTTTGAAAAGTAAAAGCAAAGCAAAACTGAGAATCAGGATGTACAGGAATAGAAAAGAAAGCATTTGCTAAGTCAATAACTGAGAAATAACGTGCAGATGGAGGGATTGTAGACAGAATAGTGGAAGGATTAGGCACGATCGGTACTCTAGGAAAGACAGCAGAATTGACTTGTCTGACGTCTTGGACAAAGCGCCAAGAGCCATCAGCTTTCTTTACTGGCAAGATAGGAGAGTTTACAGGAGAATATTTAATAGAAATATTATAGCCCCCCTTTCAATGAGATCTTTATGTACAGCAGCAATTCCGAGTTCAGCCTCGGGAGAGAGAGGATATTGCGCACGGCAAGGACGGAAGGAGGATTTTGGAAAGATTAGTAGAGGTTCACAATTTGCTATTCTGTCAAAATCATTTTTCCCTTGAGACCACAGTGTAACAGGAATCGAAGACAGCCATGGAAAGCAATCAGTTTGCAATGAGCATAAAGAGAGAGACAGGTGGCACAGGGAATGAACAACTGGCAGATCAATCTGAATTAATACTTTAGTAATTAGATGGTCTGAGGTGTCAAAAATACCTGGCGCAACGTACAGCCAATCAGTTCTATTTAGACATTTTTCGACCCAGTCCCCAATTTCAACCTAGCGAACTGTGTTAGATTTAGCTAGAGAGACATGGGGCACTGAACCACCTAGATAGAAGATACTTTGTGAACATGTGAGGTGAACTGAAACAGCAGCTTTAGTAGATGAAACAAAAATACATGGAATGTGCAAAGTTTCAGGGCATGTGCCGGAGGAAAGAAAAGATTCTAAACAAGGAGTGTCTACTTCAGCGGGGAAATATTGGGCAGTACAATGCAGGGTGTCCGGGACTTGTAAGTGGGGAAATAGGCATGAGGGAAGAGGGTGTGCGGGGAGATGTCAAGGGTCCATGCAGCAAAAGAGGGCTTGGGGTGTGTAGTTTGGCATAGGAGCTTAGGAATGGAGCAGTAAAATCCTTGTTCAGTTAAAGAAATTGAGACTGACAATTTAGTCATAAGATCCCTTCCCAGCAAGTTCACAGGGCACAAATGATTTAACAGGAAGCGATGAGTCAATGATGAACTGTCAGTGCTGAGCTGCACTTGCAGAGGTTTTGAGACCAGCAAAGTATGAGGCTGTCCCGAGGCAGTAAGCACCTGTACTGTATCTTTCGAGGCAGGGACCTCCAACAGCGACAAAGTGGAGCGCGTGGCTCCTGTGTCCACAAGAAAGACAGTTTCTTTGCCGTTTACTATTAAAATCAATAAAGGATCAGTATCCGCATGACGAGTAAGCAAAGGAAACTGGAAAAAGTGGCTGGGGGTCCCTGCTAATTCCTAGGACCAAGGAATGTCATTGGGCTCAGGGAGAGGGGGTGGCGGAGGGCGCTTGTGTGGGCAGTTGCGTCTGAAATGTCCAAGTTCACCGCAGCCGTAACAGGCATACGACGCTGGTGTCTGCTCCGAAAGGGTTAGGCATCTGAGCGAAAGGATTATTAGGGTTTAATAATTGGAACCCGCGTCCTCTTCCGCGCCCTCGACCTCCAAAGAAATTTCTGCGTCCTCTCCCCCTAGCTGGGTCAGTTCCACCAGTATAGTAATTTATTTGTGCAGCCAAAAGTTTGGTCTGTGTGTCTGACTCTTTTAATTTAGTCTGTCTCTCAGCATGCTCTGCATGACGGATGACTTCAAAGGAGGCACTGCAGCAAGAGTTCTATCGTTTGCATTGTCTAGCCCAGAGTGATTAGCCATCAGATCTTGTAACCGGTGAGCCCATTCATCCACTGTCTCGTCTTTTTCTGCTTAGCGGCTGAAATTAGTGACCAGTCTGTGCCCTTTTTATATTTTTCTGCCAGGGCTCCTTTCAAAGGCTCCCACTGGCCGAGGAAAGGACCTTCATTCCCGGGGCCTCGGGGAAGAGCTTCATTCCAACGCCAAGGGGCACCGTTATGATCACCGTGATTTTCAGTTGCCCATGTGGTGCCCAGCTTTCGCTGGAGCATCTGTGTCCACTCTGCAGCATTTGGTTTATACATGTCATCCAGCTGCTGTGACTGCTCCACAAATTTCAGTCCACCGACCGCTTTGGGGTCGGGCAGTTCAGACACCACATCTTTTAATTCTTGAATGTCCCAATTTCGGTGAATCATTACAGTAGTGGGATTATTATTGCCTGGGGGTTGTGTGGGATCATGTCGGAGGTTGGGGACTTCAATAAGGGGGCAAGAGAATGTCAGGCCAGAAGGCTTAGGTGAGCCGAAGGGGGAAGTAAAACCGCCCATAGGTTTAGAGCGGAGGGTCTGACTTCTTGTGAGCTGGGAGACAGATGACTATTCTGGTTTCTGCCATTGCAACCCAGTAGCACCTTGTGAATGATCTGAATCATCTTCCTCCGGGTCAATATGTGAGGACGGGTCATAATGATATTGTTCATTGTAAAAACCTGCTCCAGACAGTTCGTCTGTTAACAGGGGTGCAGTTGAAGGAGGGGGTGCAGGAGGTGGAGGTGGGGGAGTTTGGTAAGGAGGGGGTGGACAGATTACGAGGTATAGGGGGTCTTTCTTTTCGGTCTTCTTTCTTTTACTTTCAGGCTTGGGCTCTGTCTCTACCTTCGTTTTCTGCAACACTAGCAATAACTCTTCCTTTTCTTTCCGTGTTTTGACATCAGCAGCCAGCAGCTCGTTACGCTTCTGCGCCGCTTCCAAGGTCCTATCCTTTATCACCAATTCCCATCTATCAAACATGTCCATTCGATACGGACCTTTGTTACAACATCCTCGTGCATTTCTACATAATATTTTCCTTATTTCTTGTATTTCTGATATGTCCACAGTCCCGTCTATCGGCCATCTGCCACCACTCTGTTTATTCCACTTTTTACATGCTTTCTTAAAGTCTAATCCGGTTTTCTTTTCTATTAATTTTCTAGGTGAACCCCCTTTCGGACCCAATTGAAAGCTTGTGTCCGAGACACTTTCCAAAAATAATCCTTCTAACAGAGACTTTTGATTTCCCAAGGGAGTCTCTTTGACCGGTTTACTATTTTGCTTTCCCATAATGAATGGCACTGGACCACAGTAGAACAATTCAGCCCCCGCGGCATTCTGCTCCCAGTCCTGTCCCACTCTCGGATTAGTACTCAAGTGGTTTTGTGTCCGTTGTTTAGCAGAATCGTACAATATTCAGCGTGGAGTCCGGAATACAAGGTGCGCTCGACACCAATTCCTTCATCAGACGCCTCCTATGTGCCAAACTGCTTGTGTATGTCTCCACCACAGAGCAACCCGTAGAAGCAGGATTATGACCAGACGTTAGGAACAGAAAACTCGTCCACCCACTCAGTGTTTTTCCCCAGACGCTCAATTCATATACTATTCTTTTCTTACTCCCATTCCCCTATTTAATAGAAGTGTGCCACTCACCCCTTTCTATTCCACTTCACAGGGAGTAACTTACTAACGTACCTGTAGTATCTTACACTGTCCCCCGAGGGACCCAAGTATTAGTCTCTATTTTCCAGTTTTACCATCCACTACGTTAGTGATACAGTATTCATTTTCCTTAACTTTCCGTAAACCAGTCAAATCCCTGAGCTACGTCATTCACTCAATCGGACTCCCTCTGTCTACTCACCAAGAAGTTCGTGACCTGCTAGAGAAATCCCAGTTGGTTCGACCCTCGTATTCAGTCAGAGGAGGCCAGGGACTTCTCACGCAGGATACGCCCGAGGCAGGCCAGTCCTAAGTTTTGCCGGAGCTGGTCCTCCCGATCCGGCCGGAATCGGTCCTCTGGACGATCCCGCTCGAGGAGTCACCTGCCCGTCTCTGCCTCACGTCTGGGCGCCAGAAAACTGTGGACGAAGTCGAGACAACAGCAGGCAGACACAAATTCAAATAAGCAGAATTCTTTTTATTTCTTTACACTTGGTTAATAGAGGGTCCTTGCTTTACAGAGCCTAAGTGCAAAAGCCCCCTCATAGGGGATCTTCAAACAGAGATCTTCAAAGAAGCTGTTAGAAAAAAAAATAAGCTCAGTTTCATCCAAAGGTCACAGAACATTCTTACACAATTTGTTGATTACAACGGAAAGCAGAAATTCTAATCTTTTCTTATATTTTTAATTAAGCTTACCAGAAAACTTGTCATACGTTTGGCATCTTAATTGCACGATAACCAGACACTGCTGAGACAAGCTGGGAAGTAGCCAAAAACTGCATTCCACGCTGGCAGCCCTACTCTATGTAAGCACGCTTATTTATCTGTTATAATAATACCTAGCCACACAAAGAACATGCAGATTTTCATACAGAAGCTAGCAATAGATTTTAAATTCCATTCCACACACGCCATTTTAGTAATTTTAGTTTTTTTAAACAGAACAGGAAGTCATAACTGTAATTCCTAAAATGAAAAGTATTACTTGTTCCATAGACCCAGTACCAGCTAAACTAGTAAAAACCTCAATGGATGTTCTAGCAGCATGTGAATTTCCCATCGGGATTAATAAAGTATCTATCTATCTATCTATCTATCTACCCATCCATCCATTCTTAGCGTTACCAAAAGCTCATTATTGAATGCTGCTGTTCCTGTTGAACTAAACCTGTCAGTTATCAGACCATTACTTAAAAAGACAGAGCTAAACTCACATACACTTAAAAATTATAGGCACATTTCAAATTAGCCAAAGTACTTGAAAAAGAAGTTGCTACACAGATTCAGTCTCACCTAACATCACAATTTATTTTCCAAATTCCAATTTGGATTCTGCACAGGTCATAGTACAGAAACGACACTATCACGTGTTGTAAATGACATTCTGATATCATCTGATGAAGGAAATCCCATTGTAATTATATTGTTAGATGTAAGTGCAGCATTTGACACCATTGACCAATCTATTTTATTACCAAGGTCAGCATTATAATCTAAGATGTTTGATAGACTGCAGTCACAAAGTACTGTGAACAATTCTCAGTTAAAATACTATTAAAGATTATACTAATTACTAAATACAGAAATGGTACACAGGTTGCACTGAACCCTGGCCCACTAGGTAGCCTAAATATTTGGCTTTGATTAATTCAAAACATTTCTTTGGGCTAATTCGAAGACCGGCTTCTCCTAATGATCGCAGTACAGCCTGTACCTGCTGAAGGTGTTTTTTCGAAGTGCTGGAATAGATAATTACCTCATACAGGTAGGCAGCACTATATGAGTAATAAGGATGTAGCACTTTATCCACCAGACACTGGAAAATCGCGGGAGCCCCATGTAACCCAAATGGAAAGACACAATACTTCCTGTGTCTGCTAGGGTTGCTAAACACAGTCTTTTCCATTGAGGAATCCGTTAAGGGAATCTGCCAGTACCCCTTTGTCATATCAAGGGGGGTCAAAAATTTGGATTGTCCCAGCCGCTTGAGGAGGTCGTCCCTTGCAGCATCACATATGCGTCGAATTGGGAGACCTGGTTAAGCCAACGAAAGTCATTGCAAAACCTCCAACTTCCATCAAGCTTTCCGACCAATACGATGGGACTGGACCAGAGACTATGACTCTCCTCTGTCGCACCTAGATCCAGCATTTGTTTGATCTCCAGCTCTATTTCTGCTCTTTTTGCTTCGTGGAGTCTGAATAGGCATTCTTGGGCTATCACTCTGGGTTCAGTCACTATGCCATGCGTAATCAGAGATGTTTGTCGTTTTTTTTCCATCCAGTACCTCGGTGATAGACAAGATAACTGCTTCCAGCTCTCGTTGATGATGGGTAGTCAAATTAGGACCAAAGTTAAGGTTTAGTTTTTGTGCCAAGAGTGAATAAGGCTGTATGGATAAGGGATCAGGATCCCTATCCTTCCACGGTTTCAGCAGATTCACATGGTATACTTGCTCGCTCATTCAATGATTTGGTTGTTTTACCAAACAATCGATGACCCCTTTCCACTCCTTAACTTCGTAAGGGCCTTACCAATGTCCCAGTAATTTAGAATGGGAGGTAGGAGCAAGTACCATGACCCTATCTCCCGGGTGCAACTTTTGTAGAGTCGTGCCACGGTCATAGCAACGAACATGGACAGAATAGTTTGGATTTTAGTGAATACATCGTGTAACTGTGCGATATACTCTAATATATTAGTTGAGGGGAGGGCCTCTTCCTCCCAGCCTTTTTTTAGAATATCTAACATTCCCCGGGGTTGTCACCCATATAATATTTCAAATGGTGAGAACCTCATAGAGGCTTGTGGGACTTCCCGATATGCAAAAAGGATGAGGGGGAAGAGCTGATCCCAGTTTCTTCCGTCCTCATTGGCCACTTTGAGAAGCATCTGTTTGAATGACTGATTAAGCCTTTCCACTAAACCATCGGTTTGAGGATGATATGCTGAGGTTTTTAAGTGCTTTATATTTAGTAACTTGGATGTTTCCCTGAATGGCTCTGAGGAAAAGTATGTCCCCTGATCCATAAGGATTTCTTTATGGATACCAGCTCGCAAGAAGACCCCTACCGATTCCCGTGTGATAGCTTTAGTGTCGCTGAATGCAATGGAACAGCTTCAGGATATCAGGTAGCATAATCTAGCCAGGACCATTATATATTTATGTCTACTGGCCGAGGGTTTTAAGAATCCCACTAGTTGACCCCGATACATTCGAATGGTACATCAATAAAGGGTAAGGGAAATAGAGGAGCATGATCCCTCCTAGTAATCTGCCGCAGCTGACATTCCGGATAGGACATGTAAAAGTGGTGGACCTCCTCATTGATTCCCATCCAAAAAAAGTGGAGCTTAATACACTCGAGAGTTTTTTTGGAGCCCAAGTGGGCTCCAAGTAGGTGGGTATGCACCAGATTACAGACTTGTCGCCAGTAAATCCGTGGTATTAGCAACAGGCACCGCACTTCCTCCTTATGTTCAGCTACTCTTGACAAATCTCACAAGGAAGAGGAGTCTGAATCATGTGGTATGGGATGCTAAATCTGAAGCTGCATTTAGTGACTGGATGCTGATGGAGTTGAACACTCCTTCATGATTCTGAGTCGGAAACTGTTGGACTGGGAAACCAGGTATGCAGCCATGGAACGAGAGGCCCTGGCGATTAAATGGGCAATTACACAGCTGAGGTATTACCTCATACACCACGAGTTCATGGTAATGGACCATGCAACTTTATAGTGGATGGCCTTGCACAAGGAGTCTAACCCGCGAGTCACAAGGTGGTTCTTGGACCAACAGCCTTGCAAGTTTTTGGTCATTTACTGCTGGGTTGTCCTGCAAGCCAATGCCAATGCCCTTTCTTGGTGTCACGACCTCTCGGCCAGGTACGCCCAGACCAATGAGTCTGGGCTGAGTGGGGCTGTGTCACACACGTGTGCATAGGAGGCAGCTAGAAGGACCAAAAGAAGGTAATTCCATGCCAGGCCAGGGGGTGGTGAGGTGCAGTAAACCTTCCTCTTTAATCTCTGCAGACCAGACACAGGAAATTCTGCCTGATTCCAACAACGTCACTTCCAGTTCTGCCCCGATGACGTCACTTCTGGTTCCGGCCCTATGAATGTAAACTGCGGTTCCACCCCCAGATGATGTCACTTCCTCCAACCTGTTTTAAAAGCCAGTCATCCTTGTGGTTGAAATTTAACATCTTTTTAAAGAAAGAAACATCCTCTAACAGGAAAATTCAGTAATCTGGCAGGAGAAAAGCTGTTCATTTTATCATTTAATCACTCCTCGGCAAAATGCCTTGGAGGGAGCATTCTTCAAAAGCAGTCTGTTACAGAATGGTCAGAGAAACAAAGGAGAGAGGTTAATTTTATAAACTACTGAATTTACACACAGTGTCAATAAATGCATATAAAATAAAAGTATGTTACCTTTGAGTTGCGCCACCACCCCTGAAATTTCTGTGCATATAACAATTGTCCATTCTCGTTTATAGGACATCTGCTGATTTCTTAGTCATCCTTCAGTACATTTTGTATTTTTCCTAAACCAATTCTTGTATTTCAGTGTACATTTTGTTGTTCACTTGACTTTTATCTGGTTTCTGATATTTATTTATCCTTTATGCTATTTCTTAAAGATGAATGCTACGTTACCCTAAAATTATACTTCCTCATCCTCCATTTGTATTCAGTTCTGTTTTTTGGACTGAACCTGTACACTTCTGTGTCTCCCTCTTTAAGAAACCCACATATTTCTCTTCCCTTTAAGGTAGAAGGAAGCACTTCCAAGTTGAAGTAGATTTTCAGATATGAAGAAGCACAATCCTTGCACCTCCTTCTCTTGAAAGAGGTCTTCAACTTGCAAAATTATGAAAGAGAAAATAGTGAATATCTGGCAATAACATTAGAAGGAGATGAACGCAATATTCTTATTTCATAAAAATGTAACATTTTTTAAGTTGGAAAAACAATTAAATACTAGGCAAGTTTGGCAGTCTCCATGGTGAGTTTTTTTATTATTTTACTTATATTATCAATTGTGAACTATATTTGAAAAGACTAATGTCACATATAGAGAAACATTGTAAGGCACTTTTTTGCATTATCTTAGTCTATAACTCACATTATAATATTAGAATGATCGGTAAATTTATAACTCAAATGCCAAATGGGAAGGGAAGGGAAATGCCTAAGGGAAATGAACAGAGCATACGGTGGGTTCAGAATGTATTCAGACCCCTTCACTTTCCACACATTTTATTGTGGTTTACATTTAATTTTAAATGGATACATTTGTCTGCGGTGGGTTGGCACCCTGCCCAGGATTGGTTCCTGCCTTGTGCCCTGTGTTGGCTGGGATTGGCTCCAGCAGACCCCAGTGACCCTGTGTTCGGATTCAGCGGGTTGGAAAATGGATGGATGGATGGATGGATACATTTGTCATTTGTGGCAAATTTATACTCAGTCTACACTCAATAACCCATAATTAGAAAGTAAAGACATATTTACAAAAAGATTTGCAGATTTATTCACTTTTCTCCATTGTTTAGATGCAATGTCACCAAATGTAGTCAAATATTGTTAATGCAGTGATGTAGTTATGACAACTTCAAATTCATTCCCTGAAACCTGTTTGATTTCTCATATACCACAGAATTCTCTTCACTTTTCATAGAACTTTCCCTTGGAAAACATAATTTGCAAAATACTTGTATTTTATACAAATGATGGCACAGAGTGCAGATTTCACCTGAGATTTGTTTGTTTGCTGTCCTCTCATGATCTTCTCAATCTAGACAAATGTGGTGCAGCTTGTTTACTCTCTGTGAGAATGCACACATACAAACCTGTTGATTTGCAATTCATTGCAATGTCACACATAAAGCGGCATACTAGGTCAGTCACTTCAAATTAAGCACAATGGAAACGCAGGTAGGGGCGTGCAAATGCGAGGTGGAAGAGCTACACGAGGTCATCAAATAATAAGGGCAGCAATTATTGATAATATAATTAATCCTAGGTTGCAACTGAGAGAGGCCTAATCCAATTTGAGATCAGCACTTACCCATTTTCAAGAGGAAAATTGGTAATACTGTGACCACAGAAAAATGAAAAAATTACAGTATAGTCTACTACATACTTCAAATGATGCACACACAGTACATTCCATTTGTGTAATGTTCGACTACCATGAAAAAGTCTGATTTTTGTACACCACAGGATAGAGAGAAGACCATATGCTGGTGGCAGATGGGTAAACTTTTCTGCTTAACAAGAGACTTCTATAGTAAAGACATAAAAGAGAAAATCATTCAAGACAATGATGTCTTTCAAAAATATCAACATTGTAACTTTAACTACTATTGACTGGCTTTTGAAGAGGAATTTGGTAACAGTGCAGCAGCTCTATAAGGTACCATTTGAACAAAACAGAGCCAGGGTGAAAGAGCTGCTGTGTCAGTATGGTATGCAGGTATGCCTGTACTTCATGAAGTGATGTTATATAGTAATAGACTCAATGTATCTACTGCATTAATTTAGTCAGTGTCATTCATTACTGTTTAATCTCCTCAATTCACTGTAGTATTCAGTAAACTGTATGACATTCATGCACTGTGACATTGTTTTACTATATTGAAATGCATTTACTGTAAACCTTCTTCTTCTTTTCCAGAGGATGATGGAAATTGAAGCCAGTGGTATGACTGTGTTTTTGTGGATGAAGCAGGTTTTAACCCTACCAAGAAAAGGAGACATGGTCAAAATTTGATTGGTCACAGAGCTACAACAGAACTCCTAGGATAACAATACGATGTGTATAGCAATAGGACAAGTTATGCTATGGTTTGGGCCTATAATGCAGCTCATCTCCTGGTGTTCTTTAATGGGCTTGCAGAGTGATTAATGGTTGGACAAACAATGAAGGAGCAACAGTTGGAAAACTTCATCATACGGGACAATGTGAAATTCCATCATAGAGCAGTTTAGGAATGGTTACAAGCCCATCCAAGGTGTAACTTCCACCATACTCTCAATTCCTCAATAACAATGAGGAGTTTTTTTTTCAACATGGCATTGGAAGGTTTATGACCAATAATGCTTATTTTAATGACACCCTCACTGATGCCATGGATGCAGCCTGTGATGACATCACTGCCTAGGCATGGCACGATGGATACGTCACACAATGTTTTTTTTATCTAAGGTGTCCAGCAAGGCATGTTATTAGGTGTGATGTAGATGAAAATCTATGGCCAAATGCAAATGAGAGGCAGAATATGGTGTAGGCATAGTAAACATTTCTGCTTATTAAATGTTCTGCTGATTGATTTTTTAGTTGTTTGTATCAAGACTATATGATTGCTTGTGTTAATGTATGATTAGATGTATTCTTTTTGCTGTCTATGGTGAACATTCACTGGAATATTTATCATTTTAGATGCCATTATGTAATTTTATTCACTTGACGAAGAGTTATGTGAATACAATTGTGGATCATGTTCTCAATCATGGCCTTACAATGGCCGTGGTTGGTCAAAGGGTGCAGACGAATATTGGGAGAATAATCGTGTCCTCAGTCATTCAAACATTTTTTAGAGATAACAGATATTTAATCCAACAATGTGCATGGTACAGTACTATAATACTGTATACTTACTGTAATGCTTCATATTATAGTATTACACTTGCATTTTACAGTAAATATACTTAATTTTCTGGTATTTGTTACGAATACAAACACTACATATACTGTAACACAAACAAGCACAAAAATTTGTTGAGAAGACATGGCCCAGGTGACCCAAGGTGGCATGGGAGTAGACTCTAAACCAGACAAGGAAGGTTTAGGTGGGTCATGGTCACAAGCCATAGGATGAAGAGTTCAAACTGTCCAGAGGGCATGAACACCAGAATTGGAAGCGTCAAACCATTTTCAACTTCTTGTGGAACTGAAATGTGTCTTTGAAGATTCTGAGGTAGTAGGGAGGCACGAGAAGCCCCAGTGGGGCACCTCAAACCCAGTGCCCAGAAAGAGAAAGGTAGTGATAGTTGGGTACTCAGTCATTAGGGGGTTGAAGTTCAGCTTTGCTTCCAGGTGCACAGGTAAGAGACATCCCTAGAATGGTTGAAAGGCCCTTGGCCAGTTGTCATTATCCATATTGGAATAAATTACATGCATAAGGGTAGTCTGTCAGTTCTGCAATCCAGATGTAAAGAGGTGTCAAGCTGAAAAGCAGAACTGAGAAGGTAGTCTTCTCCAAAGTGCTGCTTGTGTTATGTGCCAGTTTAGGTATAACTGAGAAGATTAGAATGCTTAATGCATGGCTCAAATCTTGGTGTATGTTAGAAGGGTATAGGTTTATGGAACAATGGGAATCCTTTTGGAAGAGACAGGACCTGTTCTGCTGCAAAGGGATATATCTGAACTGGAGAAGCACCAATGTGTTGGTGTGTTGGGGTGGCACATGAGTAGGTTAGTTGAGGATTGTTTAAACTAGGGAATGGGGGAGCAGGGAGGTTAAGACAGGCCAGGTTTAGAACTGTATATGAAGGAATAAACAATAGTGGAAAAATAAAAATGCATAGTAACGTAAATTCTAACAAAGTTTAAATGTAAAAATAAAATAAGTAGCATATTAAAATATCTTTCCTTAATGCTAGAAGTATCAAAAATAAAACAAGTGAGTTGGACTTGTATGTAGCTAAGCATAATTATAATATTATAGCAATACTGGAAACCTGGCTAAATAAAAAAGATAGGGATGAGTATAACAGAGTGATACACATTTCTAGGAAGGATAGACAGAATGAAATTTAAACTTAAATCCTCTTCAATTGGACAATGAGCACCATCTTAGTGAGGACATCTGGCTTTGTCTGGAAAGCATTAGAGAAAGAGACCTTATTTTAGTGTCTTATAGACTGCCCAATGTAGACAGTAATTTCAATGCACATCTTTTTAGAAATATTATATAGGTAAATCTACAGAGGATATTATACTCATGGGGAACTTTACCTACCAGAATTGTAAATGGGCTAAACCCTGAAAATAGAGGAACACAAGGGTAGGATTTTTTAGAACTAATCAGTGACTGCTTTTTTAACACAGTTTGTTAAAACACCAATGTGGGGGAACCCCATTTAGATTTATAACCCCAAATGAGAAAAACCTGGGACAGTATGAAATTTAAAAAAAAAAGCGATTCCTAAATTTACTTTGATTTTTATTTTGTTGCAGACAGTATGAACACAAGATATTTCATATTTTGTCTGGTCAACTGCATTTCATTTGTTAACATACATCAATTCCTGCATTTCAAAAAAATTTGGGTCGCGGCAAATTAGGGCTAGTAATGAGATAAAATAATTAAGTAAAGATGTGATTTCAAACAGGTGATGTCAATAGGTGATTGTAATCATTATTGGTAAAAAACAGTATCCACAAAAGGCTCAGTCTGCTTTGAGGAGCAAAGATGGGCATGGCAAGAACAGGAGTTTTATTGAACAGCCAGCATGTGTTCAGATGAGGGAGGTCATGTTTTATGAACAAGCTGGAATTGTATGAGGAAGCAAAAAAAAATGTGCCACATGAAAGGTTGGGCATCAAACTAAAAGAAGTGGGAGTTCAGGGTGTTGTCTGTAAATGAATGAAAAATTGGCTTAGACACAGGAAGCAGAGGGTGATGGTGTGAGGAACCTTATCAGAAATGGCTGAGGTTAAGAGTGGTGTTCCCCAGGGATCAGTGCTTGGACCACTGCTATTTTAATATTTATATAAATGATTTGATAGGAATACAAGTAACAAGCTGGTTACATTTGTAGGTGATACCAAGATAGGTGGATTGACAGATAATCTACAATCTGTTGAATCATTACAGACCTGGGGCCTCATGCATAACGCCGTGCGAAGAATTCACACTAAAACATGGCGTACGGACAAAAGTGGAAATGTTCATATGCACAAAAAAATCCAGATGCATAAATGTGTGTGTTCGCTCCATAAATCCCATTCAGCGTGAAAGTAACGCACATGCACACTCCTGCTGCCACTCCCCAAACTCCTCCCAGAATTACATCTCTTTGAATATATAAATCAATATAAATAGTCCTTAAGCTCAGCGTTCTGTGAAATGTCAATAGCAAAAGCATGGGGGGAATATAGAAGAATTTCAGCGAATACCAAGTGGAGGCAAAGAAAAATTTATTATTTGTTGGTTTAAACAGTGGTATAAACAACAAAAGGAAGTTTATCGAGTGACATAGCGTGTCAGAGAAACTCGAAAGCTCAAGTTCATAAAGTTGCACAGTGCCTAAAATAAAAAAAGAAGTTGTCAGATATCAAAGTCGCCATGAAAAGGCGAGTTGTAGCCCACCATCTGAGTGCCATATGAAAGCTTATTAGGGTACAGAGAAAAGAAAAAAAAATAGGGACACAGTGGGGAAAAAAGCCCGAAATCTCAACTTTATTCTCGAAATTTCCAGTTTAATCATGTAGTTTATTTTGTCATTAAAGTAGAACATCATAAACTTCATCTTAAAATGATTTAATTTACTAGTTTCTCAAATCCCATCGTAACTAAAGTAGCACGTTAAATGCTTTGTTTTGCATGTGTTCTTCTATGTGCTCTAAGTATGTGAATCACTATGTGCTTCTTAAACGGGCTTTCTCTTTCTCTGACAGGACACAGAATCCATTACATTCATGATATTACAGCTCTCTGAATAATTTAAATACTGAGATGAATACTTGATATCATTTTCATGACGACAGGAATTAAAGCATGTATTAAACATGGGAACACGGTGGCGCAGTCCAGAGATTGTGCACAACCTTTGATGAAATAATTTATTGCAGCAGTACTGTCTCTTTCAAACGTACTATTCCCCCAATTCTTGTCCTTCCTTTTCTTTCTCCAAATACCCAATCGCCACACAATCAGCTCTGTAATTGACGTTAAGCCATCTGTAAGCTGAGAATACCAATTCTTCAAAACTTTTAAGGAACATAGAATAATTAAACATGTACTATGAAGATATTTCAATCTATCTATCCATCCAGCGCGACTCAGGAACAATCCATGAACAGAGCTCCAGCTCCTTGCTAGCGCTGCGACACCGTGTCTTCACATGTTTAATTATTAACAATATAGATTATTTAAATGATATTAAATACACAATATTGGAATACACAATAGGAGGTATGAAAATCAAAAGTACACCTTATTAGATGGATTTAAGAGTCATAGTGGACTCAACTCTATCAGCTTGCAGCGTTTAGAAGCCATAAAGAAGGCTAACTGAATTTTAGATTATATGGCATGATGTGTAGAGTACAAGTCTAAGGAGGCTATGTTCAGCCTTTATACCACAATGGTGAGGCCTCATCTGGAGTACTTTGTGCAGTTTTGGTCTTCAGGCTACAAAAAGGACATAGCAGTGCTGGAAAAAGTCCAGAGAAGAGTGACTAGTCTGAATCCAGGGCTACAGGGGACGAATTATGAGGAAAAATGAAAGAGCCGAGCCTTTTCATTTTAAACAAAAGAAGATTAAGAGGAAACATGACTTAAGTGTTTATGGGACAGGAATTATTATGTTGGATTGAGTTCATCAAGAACAGGGGGACATAGTTGAAGTTTTTCTTTGCATAGAGAACCATAGACACTTGGAATAAGCTACCAAGCAGTGTGGTAGGCAGTATTATGTCAGTAACTTTCAAAACTAGACTGTTATTCTAGAAGAACTAAGAGGATTGGACTGGTGAGCTTTGTTGGGTGGAATGGCCTGTTCTCATCTAGATAGTTCTGGTGTTATAATACGCAGTGTATACACACAGTAACATGTATTTTTAAATGTTACTCAATCTTGTATCCACGTAGAACTGGAAGACTACTTCACAAGGGTGGCAGAGGGCCCCTTTTCATAGCTCAATAGGAGGAGACTTTTTGCACCATTGCCATAGCAAATAATGCCATTAATCCAATGGATGGCCACTATAGAAAACAATAATGTATTTTAAATCATCCAGTTTGTTAGCATCTCAACTATTCAAAGGATAAGCAAAAGACACCAGATGTGTATGAAACAGTTGTACTTTACAATTTGAAAGGAATCATAAGAGAGTGAAGAAACTAAGACAACAGTATGTATAGGTAAAACATCTGTGTGCATATAATAAATGTATTTACAGTAAACAGTGCCACACTGTAAGTATGACCTGTACAAATTTGCTATACCTGCAGAACATAAAACATGCAATATTTATACATTTGAGCTAACCGTATCTTGTCTATAATGGTAATACCTGTAGTTCATTTTTTTTTCTGGGATATAATATTCAATGGAACTGGAAGTAAGTGAACCACCTCACAGCATATACCTGGATGAGGCTGTCTTCAACATGGCTAAAGGCAGAAAATGTGGTTGAAATGTCATCTGCCACAGAGCTACTGTTACTGTGCCAGGACAACAGGGAGGAAACATTAATATTTGTGCTTCTATTTCAGGACGTGGTGTGCTACCTTGTATTCCCATTTTAGGGCTATACAACACACAGCGTCTCCTCACCTTTGCACACACCCTCTGTAGGGATCTCATCTCTGATGATGAGAAAGGTTTGATTCAAGATGATTCAACATACTATGTGGTAATTTGTGAGGTTCCATTACTCAAACACCATCATGCAGTGGTTTGTGACCCACTACAGTTTGCTGATGTAGTTCCACCTACCCTAAAGTGACAATTTTAGTCATGTGATGTAATGCTAGCATTGTAAAAAATAAAATAATGAAACAAATCAACACTAATAAAAAAGCTCCTAATAAATTCTCCTTAATCAAAACCACAAATAAGTCAAAATACATGTATTAAAAAACATTTTAACTTGACAGTATCAGTCTGTGAGAACGTGTTTCTGAAGTATTTTATAAGGTCCCTTGCAAAAGTGGGGAGAAGTTCTGCATTAGACACTGGTTGGTTTAGAGTACCAAAACAATATTAACTTGAGGTTGCAAAAAAGTGTCAGCACACCCTAGCATTTAATGACCCCATCACTGATGATCTCCGGACATGCTGGAGTGTAATGGGCTGGAATATGTTTCCCCTCTGCATTGTAACAGAGTAAAGGCAATTAGAAGCACTGCAGCTTAATGCACCCTTCACTCACTACATGCCTAAATACTTAGTCTTGGGCAACCCGATCAGCAAGCTTGCATTAGAGATAGTATAGAGGAGTCTAAAACATGCTGTACATTCCTAACAGGTGCTGGAATAGATAATATCATTAGGCCAACACCACCTGTAGTGCTGTCTAACTCAGAGTAGTCTGTCCACCAGTTTGTCTGAGGCCCTGTGTAAAGGGTAGAATGTGGTGATTACATTGAACTTTGGGGGTGCTAAACATGGCCTTTTCTTTCCCTGAGTTGATCAGAGGGATCTGCAAATAACCCTTTCTCATGTCAAGAGTGTACAGGAACTAGGAACCTTGGAGTTCCAAGAGGTCACCCACATAAGCATGGGAGATGCATTAAAACAAATTGAGCAGATGAGAGTCATTCCAAAAGTTCAACTCCTATCAGGTTTGGGAACAAAACAATAGGGCTACACCAGGGACTAAAGCTCTTCTCAATGACCCCTAAGTCTAGTGTTTGCTTGATTTCATCTATGCGTTTCTCACCTCAGGAGGTGATATGGCTTCTCCCTGATTATGACCCTTGGTTGAGCGATTATATATAAAAAAAAGACGTTAGATATATTCAAATAAAAACAGGCACTTTAAATTTTATAAACTAAGAAGAATTATTTAACATAGAGTTTTAAATAAATGAATAATGGTGAAGGGCGGCACGGTGGCGCAGTGGGTAGCGCTGCTGCCTCGCAGTTGGGAGACCTGGGGACCTGGGTTCGATTCCCGGGTCCTCCCTGCGTGGAGTTTGCATGTTCTCCCCGTGTCTGCGTGGGTTTCCTCCGGGCGCTCCGGTTTCCTCCCACAATCCAAAGACATGCAGGTTAGGTGGATTGGCGATTCTAAATTGGCCCTAGTGTGTGCTTGGTGTGTGGGTGTGTTTGTGTGTGTCCTGCGGTGGGTTGGCACCCTGCCCGGGATTGGTTCCCTGCCTTGTGCCCTGTGTTGGCTGGGATTGGCTCCAGCAGACCCCCGTGACCCTGTTTGGATTCAGCGGGTTGGAAAATGGATGGATGGATGGATGAATAATGGTGAATGGTACATAAAAGTTCATTAGATTAGATTAACTTTATTAATCCCATGGGGAATTTCAAATGCATACAGCATCACAAACATAAAAATGACAATGCAGAATCACAGGACAGGTAATACATTTGATCATTCTATCGATTGATTGATAAATAAATAAATAAATAAATAGACAAACATAAATATGTAGAACTAAACTGAGTATATGGGTGGAAGCATTAAGTTGCTTGATAGCAGTGGGCAGAAAAGACCCCAGAGGTACTTCTCAGCACACTGGTGGAATGAGCCTGTTGCTAAAAGTGCTCTAAGAAAGTACCTCCTGGATAGGATGGAGGGAATTTTTCATGATGTCATCCAATTTTGCCTCCATCCTCTTTTCCACAACAGCTCCAAGTGTGTCCAGGGTTTGCCCTGTGACAGTGTGGACTTTTTTTGATAAGTTTGTCTAGGCCAGTGTTTCCCAATCTCTGTCCTGTGGCCCCCCTGTGGCTGCAGATTTTTGTTCCAACCAGCTTCTGTTTTTAATTGGACTCCTGGGCTAATTAAGTGATGTGTTATTTCCCAAGTTCTGTGTTTTGGGAACAATATAGAAATTAAAAAACTAAGTTTGGTAAAATTATATATTATTTTTATATATATCTATAATAATAAAAGGCAAAGTCCTCACTGACTGACTGACTCACTCACTCACTGACCGACTCATCACTAATTCTCCAACTTCCCGTGTAGGTGGAAGGCTGAAATTTGGCAGGCTCATTCCTTACAGCTTACTTACAAAAGTTAGGCAGGTTTCATTTCGAAATTCAAAGCATAATGGTCATAACTGGAACATATTTTTTGTCCATACACTGTAATGGAGGAGGCGGAGTCACGTATCGCGTCATCACACCTCCTACGTAATCACGTGAACTAAAAACAAGGAAGAGATTTACAGCACGAGTCACATGCGGGAACGAAGGTAAATGACGTTAATTTTTGACTGTCTTTTAATACTGTGTAAGCATACATATTAACACATGTGCAATTAAACGTGTGCATTTACGGGGTGATTTCTCAGGCTTAAAAGCTCACCTTTTATCAAACGCGGGAACAAAGGTAACTGACGTTGTTCACTGTCTTTTAATACTGTGTAACCATACATATTAACACATGTCCAATTAAACGTGTGCATTTACGCGGTGATTTCTCAGGCTTAAAAGGTCGCCTTTTACTAAAAAGGTAAATGCAAAACTATTTTCAATCATTCTATGATCTGCTTCTCACAACTGAAGGCACCGTGGCTGA
>NC_041400.2:86642173-86709673 GCF_900747795.2 Erpetoichthys calabaricus | reverse complement strand
GCAGCTGCACAGAAGGTAGCAACGTGAAAATAATCTTTCAGCATTTTTAGACGAGCGTCCATATCGTCTAGGTGTGTGAACAGCCCCCCTGCTCAATCCCCCTACGTCAGGATCAGAGAAAGTCAGCGCAAGAGAGAGAGAGAGAAAAGTAAGTTGGGTGATTCTCAGCCATCTGCCAATAGCGTCCCTTGTATAAAATCAACTTGGCAAACCAACTGAGGAAGCATGTACCAGAAATTAAAAGACCTATTTTCCGCAGAAATCCGCGAACTAGCAAAAAATCCGCGATATATATGTAAATATGCTTACATATAAAATCCACGATAGAGTGAAGCCGCGAAAGACAAAGCGCGATATAGCGAGGGATTACTGTATGTGAATATATATGTAAATATGTATATGTATATATATGTGTCTGTATGTGTGTATATATATATATATATATATATGTATATATATATATATATGTAGATATGTGTATATGTAGATATATATACATATGTATAAATGTTTATGTATATATATGTTTACATAACCTCTTTAACACACTACTTCTCCGCTGCGAAGCACAGGTATTTTGTGAATGTATGTATGTATATTATATATATATATATATATATATATATATATATATATATATATATATATATATACACACATGTAAATATGTATATGTATATATATGTGTCTGTATGTGTATATATGTATATGTATGTGTGTATATGTATATATATATGTTGATATGTGTATATATATATATTATATATATATATATATATATATATGTATATATATGTATATGTAGATGTGTATATATGTATATGTATATATATGTTTACATAACCTCTTTAACACACTACTTCTCCGCTGCGAAGCGCGGCTATTTTGCTAGTATATATATATATATTAAAATGTACCAAGCAGTTATATGAGAATAATGTATCTTCTTTTTCACAATATTTTCATCTTGATTTACATTCTACTTTTCTAGGTGTTCTAATTGTTTAATTAATCCATTATTTACTAATTAGTGGGTCTGATGCTAAAGTACTTGCAGCCTTTGATTATTCAGTGTTGTTTGCCAGCGTGTCTGCTCTGCTCATTTTTAATTCTCATTAATAAGATACAATGAAGGGGAAAAACTACACAGAGAAAGGGCAAAATAATGAAATCGACAAAAGAGTTAAGCATTTAAATCTATAGCAAAAGCAGAAATATTTCTAAATGTCTTATAAATGTAAAAAGCATGCTGCTGTGCTTTTCTGAATGTAGAATAAAAGAAAAATAATATCAGCTAATTAAATGAGATCAGTGCTATCAGGTGTTGTCACTGATTAGGAATCTGGTTGGAACAAAGACCTGCAGTCACATGGGGTCCCCAGGATCGAGGTTGGAAAACATTGGTCCAGGCATTGTGATTCTTTTGTGCTAAAGTTGCTTCTCCATTAGACTGCAGTGTAGAACACCACACTGGCTTCTGTGGACTGTGTAGAACATTTCCAGCAGCTTACTGTACACATCAAAAGACCTAGGTCTCCTTAAATACAATCTGCTCTGGCCCTTCTTGTACTGCACCACTATTTTGTCAGACTATTTCAATTTGTTAATGTGAACCACCAGGTACTTGTAGGTCTGCATCACTTTCACATCCTCCCCTGAATGGTGACTGATCGGAGAGGCTTTTTGGCATGTTGGAATTCCACCACCAGTTCTTTTGTCTTGCTGATGTTGAGTTTCATGTTGTTGTCCCTGCAGCACAAGATGAAGTCCTCTACGACTTTTGTGTACTCTGACTTATCTCGATTAATAATGCAACCTATGATGGATGTGTCATCTCAGAATTTCTGTAGATGGCAAGTGCTAGTATTGTGCTGGAAAGCTTTTGTGTAGAGGGTGAACAGGAAGGAAGACAGGACAGGTTCCTAAGTTGTTCAGTATTACATACCCCCTTTTCTGACACACAGTACCTCAGCCTCACAAACTGATGTCTGTTTGTGAGGTAGTCCATGATCCAGTAGACTTTGAGAGCTTCTGGGAGCTTCAAGATTCAAAGCCTTGAGCTTTTTCCTCAGTCAATGAGGTACAATGATGTTAAAAGCATTGGGGGAAAGTCAAAGAACATGATCCTCACTGTGGTGCCGGCTATGTCCAAGTGGGAGTAGGGCTGTGTGGAACATGTAGATGAGAGCATCTTCCACACCTATATGTGCCTGATAGGCAAACTGCAGAGAATCCAGATGTTCTGAGACCAGGGTTCGTAGCAGTTTTAGCACTAGCCTCTCTAAAGTCTTCATGATATGTAAAGTAAGAGGAACTGGCCCTAGGGATCACTGAAATGCCCTTTCTTTTGTATTAGGACCACACAGGGTGTTGTCCACAGCTGGGGAACATTCTGCAAATTCAGGGAAATGGAGAACAGGTGCTGAAGGGCCCCGGAGTGCTGGCTAGAGCAGATTCCATCTGGTCCTGAAGCTTTGTTTATGCAGTGCTTTCTCAGGTCTCTTCTCACTTGATCAGCAGAGACACACAATCCAGGGAGTGGATGGGGCCCGGAGACCACATGTGATCTGCCCTACATGCTTTTAGCTGTCACTCATAATTTTTGAACTGTGCACCACCTTTGTCTCATCACTTATTAACACACCTGTTAGTCACATCCCACACTCACAGTTGTGTTATAAATGCCCATAAAGACTCAAGTAAAGCATGTAAGTCCCACACTGAACATTTAAATATAATGTATCCCTTGTGTCTCATGTAGGTACCCCCTTTCTCTGTTGTTTCAGTCATACTCAAAATGTATCATTAAGGTATATGAACCCATAGTTAGTTGTGGTACACAGTAATCTGAATCTCTGTCTACATGCACCTCTTGTCACAATCTGACCAGTGAAATCACTTGCCTTGTAAGTGTCTTATATCTTAAAGTTCTATTGTTTGATGTATACTGTCTACCATGTACTGCTTTGTAAATCATTACTTCTTATTTATAGTCTTTGGTTGTAAATCTATCAATAGCTGTATGTTAACTTGGCATATATTTCAGTTTACAAAGAGGTATATCCAGTAAAATCTTTCAAGAAAGTTCACCCTTGTCATTCTTATGTGGATGTGCTGAGTCGTTTAAGTTCTTTGCAGCCATGCTGCAGAATGGCATGATGTGGACAGAAAAACAGGTGTGATATCATTGTAGGTTGTGCAGAGTGCAGATGGCAGTTGGAATTACAGAACCTTCCCAGCTTGCAAACATAGGCTAGCAGTGCTGAGGAAGGGCTGGACTGACAAGAATGAGTCAAACCTGCTGAAGAACTGGTTCAGTTAATTAGCCCTGTTCTTGTTCTCTTCCTCTGCATGTTTAACAGCCTGCTTGTAGCCCGTGATAGTCCTCATCCCATTCCACACTTCCTTCATTGTTTTGTTGCAAGTTGTGCTCGAGTATGTCTCTGTAGTGGGCTTTCCCCTAATGAATCTGCTTCTTCAGTTCTGACAGCATCCATTTGATTTCATCCTCATGTCTAGACCTAAAGGCTGTCTTCTTCATTTTTAGTAGGACTTTCAGTTCTTTTGTAATCCATGGCTTGCTCTTGGGAAAACAGAGCACTGTCTTTGTGAGGAATTGGTTATCCACACAATCTTGATGTAGTCTGTGATACAGTGGCTCAATTCCTCAATGTCCCGCCCTTGTGACTCACAAAGCGTATCCTAGTCAGCGTTTTCAAAGGCATGCTTCAGAGCCAACTCAGCCTCAGTTGTCCATGTCTGCATGGCCCTGGTGGTGGATGGCAACCCGTGGACATTGTTTTTATAAGCAGGTATGAGCTGTACCAAATTATGGTCCGATCAGCCTAAAGGTAACAAAGCATATAACAAGTCCAGAGTCCTGTTTCCTCTTGTTGTGCAGTCCACAAATTGGAGAAAAGTGAAACAGGTTTAACATCCACAGAAATTGTGATAAAAGCACTGGGATGGTCAGAAGAGAGTTTGCTTATTACAGAAAATGCTCTGTTGCGATTGCCGCTTCTGCTGAGATGGTTGCGGGTGGGATGTGTAAACTAGCAACACAATCGCATGTGAAAACTCGCTTGGCATATACTGTAATAAGGTCGTAAGCTCACCACAAGCAATGCAATGCTTGGGTTGTATACATTACAATTAAAAGGTGTCTGGGGTTGTTCACAAAAATATCAAGTCCACCTCTTTCTTATTGCTTTTCCTCCTGCTTCTGTCCACCTGTACAATTTTAAATTCATTCATTGCAACCACAGAGTCTGGAATTTCAGCTCTAAACCACATCTCAGTGAAGCACACAAGACTGCCGAGTTTGTATTCCCATTGGCCCCTGACCAGCATTGAAATCTCATCCATTTTATTCACCACCCATGATAACCCAAGGAAAATGAGGTACGTAACTTCTGAAATTGCAAAGTCGGGCACCTGCTTTTTTTCCCCCCTGACGTTTATGATGTAGCTGTGTTGGTAACCTAGCAATTAGATCTGATGCTCTAGTAGACAAAGGGTACAGGTCTAGCAATTGCTGTCACGTGTAAGTGAGTACAAGTCCTTCTTCACATTTTCAATTATAATAAAACTTCAGGAATCATTGTCAAGGCACAGACACTGAAATACTTTGGAGTGAAAGATTAATAAACAATAAAATATCTGTTTAAGAAATCATGTAACTTAGGATAAGATTCTTGCCCTCCCTCATTTTAACCCTCGTTAGTCTTACTAGTTGTTCCACCTGTCTAAGACTGACTGAAATCTAAATAATCAAGGTAGACTTCAGCGTATTCAATGCTAAGGTTTGCAGTACATCATCTATTGAAATTTATTTTGTAATACATGTAGTAATAAAGAACATTGCAGTTTTCATTCCAACAGATGGTGCATCACACATATTAGCACTAGGCATATAACACATGATGAACACACAGACACACAGTGACACTTGTCCTTTTATTAAGGTAGATTATTACTCTCTCTTAGATCTATGTTTTTTTTCCTATTTTGTTGTGCTAACCTAGAATCGTAACCTATACATTTGTTCTCTAATAATTCTGATATTACCTTTTTACAATGTTGTTTTTTTTCTATCGCATTGTTTACATCTTTCACTGTTATTCATTTTTCAATACACTATAGGTTATGTTTTTTATTTCTTTTGTGGTGTTAATTGATTATTGAGAACTCCATTTACTGTATGTGGTGTATTATTGTGGAAGACAGCTGCATTAAGCAAACTGATATTTCTTCATAGCTGCTTTATAGTGCCCCACATGTCTGGCTACCCACATGTGAGCAGCAGTTTCAAGCAAAATGTGACTTGTGAAAATAAAGATTTGCCTTTGTAATAATCATCACAATTCTCAAAATGGGTAAATACATACATTTTTATTGCATTTCTGCACACTTACCTATACCAAAACTACATTTTTCATCTTCTGTTCTCACAATTAGCACCCTATTAGATGGTCAACCTATTCACGTGCCTGCAGAATCTGGTAGAGAAACTAGCACTTTTCCTGATGAAGACCACAAACTGAGATTCAGCCATGCTGGAGGGCGTGCAATTTACCAAAAGTATGGGACTTGAAAGACTGAGATGTGCCTCATTGTACTTTATTTTTTGGTTCTCTTTGTTCCTTTATTTTCTGAGGAGAAAATTATTGCTGGTTGTGAGATTACAAAATATGCACATCGCTTTAGTCATCAGAAGGATAAAAGAAGCATGTGAAAGATGGTGGCGCCCGTGCAGGCTGCGGCTTATAGAGCTCCCGAGTCTATGGTGTTTAGTGTTAATCTTTGTTCGTCTTTGTCAACAAGTAAAAAAGTAGATTTAAGTTTTACTACTGCGTAGTAGTACGCAGACATATATTTACGAGTGGCAAATCCTGCTCGATTTCCGAAGAAACTGTGCCGAAATATCCAGTGAGGTGACAGAGACGCTCTGCGGGCTTTACATACTTCAGCAGCCTGAGAAGCTGAGCTGGCAAAAACACAAGCGCAGCGATCAGAAGCAGAAACAAGGTAAATGCGGCAGTGTTAGTACAAGGCTAAATACTAACCCAACCAGACCTGTGATACCGTCTATTGTGCTTGCGAACGTCCGATCGCTGGACAACAAGCTGGATTATATAAAGCTGCAGCGGGCCAAGCAGTGGGAAATGAGAGAGTGTTGCATCTTTATTTTCACTGAGACATGGCTCCAGGAAAACATTGCAGACTCGGCCATCCAGCTAGATGGACTGACCATCTTCTGAGCAGACAGAGACGCCTCTTTGTCCGGTAAGACCCGTGCGGGGGGACTGTGTGTTTATGTGAACAGAGAGTGGTGTACGAATGCTGCCTCAGTTGCGCGTCACTGCTTCCCACTGATAGAGGTTTTATCAGTAAGGTGTCGGCCTTTCTACCTGCCAAGGGAATACAGTTGCATGCTGGTGGTTGCCATCTACCTCCCGCCTAGCGCAAATGCTAACCAGGTGCTAGCGGAACTCCTCGAGATCATCAGAAAACTGCAAACGACGCACCCCAAGGCATTTTTCATTATTGCTGGAGACTTCAATCATGCCACCTTGAAGTCATTTCTCCCAAAATTCTTCCAGAACTTGAACTTTGCTACTAGAGGGGGAAGCTGTCTGGACAATGTTTACATGAGCGCTCCTGACGCCTACAAGGCCCTACCCCACCCCCACCTCGGCTGTTCAGATCATATCAGCGTTTTTATGGTCCCTGAATACAAGTCCCTGCTGAAGCGCACTAAACCAAGAGCAAGAGCATCAGAGTGTAGCAGGTTGGTGCTGTTTCAGCTCTCCAAGACTGCTTCGAATTGACAGACTGGGACATTTTCAGGGAGGCTGCTATGGATGGTGACTCCATCAATTTGGAGGAGTACACAGACTCTGACTGGCTACATCTCCAAATGCACAGAGGATGTTACTGTTACCAAGGATGTTACCACAAAAGCCAACCAAAAGCCCTGGATGACAAGAGAAGTGCACATGCTGCTCAAGATCAGAAATGCAGCCTTCAGATCTGGAGAAAAGGCCGTCCTCAGGGTGACCAGAGCCGACCTGTCTCGCGCTATAAGGAGAGCTAAGTGGGCATACGCGCAGAGGATCAACAAACAATTCAGTAGCACCAGAGACACACGTCATATGTGGCAGGGCGTTCAGACAATTACAAACTACAAGCCCAACCCACACAGCAGCGATGGTGATGCCTCCCTTCTGGATGAGCTGAACAACTTTTTCGCACGGTTTGAGGTGCAGAACAAAGAGTCTGTGAGAAAAGCAACACCTCCCTCCACTGACCAGGTACTCTGTCTCTCCATAAATTACAAGAAGATGACTCTATCCAGAGTCAATCCACGCAAGGCTGCAGGACCTGACAACATACCTGGTCGTGTGCTCAAAGAATGTGCCAGTTAACTGGCTGGTGTCCTCACAGACATCTTCAACACATCTCTGAGCCAGTCGTCAGTCCCAGCAAGCTTCAAGTCAACCACCATCATACCAGTGCCGAAGAAGTCATCAATGCCTGAATGACTACCAACCAGTTGCACTCACGCCAATCATAATGAAGTGCTTTTGAAAGGTTAGTCATGTCACACATAAAGACTAATCTCGCTGCCTCCCTTGACCCTCTTCAGTTCACATACCGCTCAAACAGGTCAAGTGAGGATGCCATATGCTCTGCCCTTCACCTCTCCCTGACACATCTGGATAAAAAAGACACATATGTCAGGATGCTATTCATAGACTTTAGCTCTGCCTTCAACACAATCATCCCTCCAAAGCTGGTTGAAAAACTGAGCAGGTTGGGCCTGAACACCACCCTCTGCAATTGGATCCTGGACTTCTTGACAGAGAGGCCCCAGGCAGTTCGGATGGGCTACAACACTTCCAGCATCATCACACTGAGCACTGGAGCGCCGCAGGGCTGCGTGCTTAGTCCACTGCTTATCACCCTGCTGATGCACGACTGCACAGCGACGCACAATACCAACCACATCAAGTTTGCGGATGATACAACGGTGCTGGGACTGATAAGCAGGGATGATGAAACAGCATACAGAGATGAGGTGGAAGGCTGTCTGCATGGTGTGAAGAAAACAATCTGTCTCTCAATGTCGACAAGACAAAAGATAATCGTGGACTTCAGAAAATCACGTCCTGCCCACATCCCACTCAGCATCAATGGTTTAGATGTGGAGACTGTTAGGAGTACCAAGTTCCTCGGTGTGCACATAACTGAGGAACTTACGTGGACACATAACACCTCATCACTAATCAAGAAAGCCCAGCAGAGACTACACTTCCTGAGGCGACAGAAGCGAGCAAGTCTTCCCCCTTCCATCCTCACCATGTTCTACAGAGGCACCATTGACAGTGTTCTGACCAGCTGCATCACTGTCTGGTATGGCAACTGCAACATATCCAACCGCAAGCGCCTGCAAAGGATAGTGAAAACAGCAGAGAACATTATTGGGGTGCCTCTCACTTCACTACAGGACATATTTTACAAATGTAGTGTTCGCAAGGCCTGCAGTATTGTGCAGGACCCCTTACACCCCTCACATGGACTTTTCACACATCTGCCATCCAAGAGAAGATACTGCAGCATCAAACCCAGATCTGCCAGGATGCAGGAGAGTTTTTACCCCCAAGCTGTTAGACTCCTTAACACCAGGCTGCCCCCTGGGACCTTCCACACGGCCTCAACCACCTCTAAAAACAGAACTTTTATACATGCGAGCCACTTTCCTGCAAAGACGAGTGTGCAAGTAGAAAAGAACTGAAAATCTCATACTGACCTTTAAGTATTTTGACACTCTTGTTATGCTTCTGCTGTGAAACATTCTGACCTATCATTGTTTACACATGTCTTAAACAACTATTATCATAGACTGATAATTTCTGTATTATCTATATTATTTATTATATTACATATCTTACACATCAATATTGCTGCTACTTCTTTGTTTTGTCTTTGCACAATGTCTTGTTTGTGTTTTAATTTTAAATTTTAATTTTAATTCTATTTTTAATTTATTATTTGCACGTCATGTTGTTACACTGTGGACCCTGAGCTTCGCAATTTCGTCTATCTGTATACTTGTATATGGTTGAGATGACAATAAAGTTCACTTTGATACTTTGACTTAAAGGGATCATACAAAGAAAAAAAGAAAGAATGTTGAAAGTCTATACCAAAAAATTTATTTTGGTAATCTGCTTAGCTACCTGTGGAAAAGTAGAAAGAAAATTAAGATGCTAGAAAAACTGGGCAAAAAAGTTTAAATAAGCTGGAAATATATCCTTTGAAGCAAAGAACAGGATTAGCAATCATTTGCCTTGCTACACGAATCGAGAAAGCATGCAAAGTAATCCTAATGAAGACATTAAGTTAAAGGGAGCAAAATTAGAGTTTAATATAATTTAGCCGGCACACAAGTAGAACAACAACTAGAATTACATGACAAAAGTAAATTCATGGTCTTTTTTTAGGATAAGTCAAAGGCAAGGGAGACAAAGGACTCTTTGGAATCACACACTTACACAGCTTCTTCAGATGGTGTCTATCTCTTGTTATGTATACATATAAAACAGAGCTATAGCTAGAAAAGAAGGTAGAATTGACCATATCCAAAATTATTTTTCACCACTCAGTTCCTTGTTTCAGTTACAAAACTAAAAAAAAAAAAACAGAACACAACTGTCTCACATTGAAGTTCCACTCCAAAAAGACTCCTATTGGGCATATTACCCATCATCAGGTTCCAAGCACACAGTAAACACAGTACAAACGATAGTCTTCTCCCATTTCAAGTCATACCTGGGAGTAGTTCCAGGTCAGACAGAACCTCCATGTCATAAAGGAGCTCCCTTCAGTGGCACACAAGAACCCCAAATGGAACGATATTTGGAAATCTATTTCCCATACAACCATGCAGGTGTTCAAAAGCTTCTGGAGTCGCAACATGGCTGGCAGGGGCCCTCAGGCTGGCACCCCATGCAGAAGACGGCGTCTTGGAAATTATGCAATTGGGACTGAACGCAGGTGGTTCCGCTGTGACCAGTCTGGACATCTTCTAGGGAGTGTCACCTCTAACCTGCTCAGTCCATGGAGAATGGCTTGGCAGAGGCATGTTGTGCTCAGGTCTCCTCACAGGTGGCGCAGTGGTAGTGCTACTGCTTTGCAGTAAGGAGACTGTAGAAGATTGTGGGTTCGCTTCCCGGTTCCTCCCTGTGTGGATAGCGCTTCGAGTACTGAGAAAAGCACTATATAAATGTAATGAATGAATTATTAAACCCTTGAGAAAAAAGACAACTTTAGGGTCTCTATCAGCTTGGCCAGATGTGAGATTCCTGCCCTGCTGTATTTTGGTAGGGACCTCTACGTAATCTGATGTGACTTGCTTCAGGAGAGTCCTTTCACAGGCATGGATCAAGTGAACATTCCATATGTTCATGGAGATATTAAAGAGTATAAGACTATATTACTTCCTCTGAAATATAAGGGAAGGAACTTATAGTTTGGACTGCCATATCGGACTCCTCACCTTTGCCTCTCTTAGTTGGACAGAGGAATGCTTTGTTCCCCCAGCATTTGGCTGCCTTCAAAGCATCTCTTTCCTTTAGGAGAAAGGGAGGGGTTTATAGCTGACAGAATCAGTCTGGGAGCTGGCTTGGAAATTGAACCCAATTCGTCCAGTGTATAATCAAGCATATGTCACAGGTGGAGTGGTGGCACTGAGGCTAGGGATCTGCACTGGTGATCGGAAGGTTGCCGGTTCAAATCCCGTAAATGCCAATAGGGACTCTGCTCTGTTGGGCCCTTGAGCAAGGCCTTTAACCTGCAATTGCTGAGCACTTTGAGTAGCGAGAAAAGCGCTATATAAATGCAAAGAATTATTATTATTATTATTATTATTACTACTAGCTGATTACCCATTGGCTTCGCTCACTGAGTGCAAGGGAAAAAAACCTAAAATGTAGTATTTATAAAATAAGTTTGGTAATTACCAATGTTATTTTTGAACAAATAAAGAGCATTTACAATAAATAAATAGAAATTATATAAATATTATTAAAGTAGTAAAATATTTTGATAAAAGAATTTGAAGAAGATATAAGAAGCGTATAAATTATTAAACAGTCAAACGTTAACATTTAAGAAGTAAAATACATTGAGTACTACTGCAGTGGTTTCGGGCAAACTACCTGCTTGACAACCTTGCACTATGGGCCTGTGACTTAAGCAAAAAATTATTCTGAAAAATGTGGATGCTGCCTTTCCATGCTTAATGGGCAGAAGGTCCAAACAATTCCCAAGTCTAATACTTAACATGAAGAGGTCGGTACATCTTTTTAGATGTAAACCCTCTATTTTCTTAAAGTACTAGGGTGTTGTACCGTGTTAGCCATTATGAATGTAGAGAAAAGCCAAGCAAAATGACACCTTTTATTGGCTAACTAAAAAGATTACAATATGCAAGCTTTCGAGGCAACTCAGGCCCCTTCTTCAGGCAAGATGTAATACAGAAACTGGAGTTTCCTATGTTTATATACACACTCTAGGACAAGAAACAACATTGGTAAATATTTAAATGAGAAATTTTGAATGTAAAATATTAATAGATTCATTCAGGCTAGGGTTAATTTAACAAGAGAGAAAAGAACAATGTATTGTCAAGATCTCTGGATAAGATAACTGTCCAACAAAGTCTTTTGAAGTTTGTAATGAGTTTTTTCAAAACAATGTGGGTCTGTAGACAGGTTGTCTGTCATTCTGAGAGATGTAAACAATCCTCATATCTGGCCATAAAACTCTTGTCTTTATTCAATCCATGTTGTAAAGTATTAAATTTTAGCATGAGTTTAACTTCCCATTCTTTTCTCTCTTGCTGTGTTTTGAAGTTGCCCATAAGCAACTTACGCATGGAGATGTGCCATTTTCTGTAGGTCTAAATGGCACATCTCCATGCCTACAGAAAAGATGCAAAACATGTGCCCACATCTATGATACAGACCGTATAGTTATACCACACTGCCGACTTGAACATCACATTAAGGGATCATTTTCCTGCAGATCATCTAATGTAGTCTACCTAATTTTCTGCATGAAATGTCCTGACACTGCACTCTATGTGGGAGAAACTAAGACAAACACTCCGCCAGAGAATGAATTTACACAGGTTCCACATTAAACATGGCCACACAGATGTTCCTGTGGCGGCCCACTTCAACAGCCATGGACACTGTGAGAAGGACTTTAAAGTCACAGTGCTTATGGGCAACTTCAAAACACAGCAAGAGAGAAAAGAATGGGAAGTTAAACTCATGCTAAAATGTAATACTTTACAACATGGATTGAATAAAGACAAGAGTTTTAAGGCCAGATATGAGGATTGTTTACATCTCTCAGAATGACAGACAACCTGTCTACAGACCCACATTGTTTTGAAAAAACTCATTACAAACTTCAAAAGACTTTGTTGGACAGTTATCTTATCCAGAGATCTTGACAATACATTGTTCTTTTCTCTCTTGTTAAATTAACCCTAGCCTGAATGAATCTATTAATTTTTTACATTCAAAATTTCTCATTTAAATATTTACCAATGTTGTTTCTTGTCCTAGAGTGTGTATATAAACATAGGAAACTCCAGTTTCTGTATTACATCTTGCCTGAAGATGGGGCCTGAGTTGCCTCGAAAGCTTGCATATTGTAATCTTTTTAGTTAGCCAATAAAAGGTGTCATTTTGCTTGGCATTTCTCTATTTTCTTAAAATAATTCATCACAAAAGCAACCTTGAATGTTGCAGGGTTTTAGTGACACGAATTCTTCTTAAGGGACAGTAAGTAGCCGTGCACCGCAATTTACCAAGAGAGTCCCGGTTCGATAGCGCTGATTACACTTATTCGCAAAGATTTTCACTGTCCCAGGAGCCGTCAGGACACTTGAAGTGTGAGAAACAGTGCGAGAAGAGAGGACGCTGCCTGAAACTGCAAAGCTGCTGACCAGGAGGAAAAGCCCGACATTCTGCGCCTCCCAGCGTCCACATTGTTCTTACGACCCCTCCCCGCTGAAGGCGGTCTCGTCTTCACATGGTTTACAGCTCGGCACAGTTAAAAAGTAGAAAGACACAAAGCTGTTTTCTTCATCTCTTTTACTATCAAGATGTAGCGCGTTCCTCTTAAGTTGAATGAGGAGCCCAGCACACACAAAAATCTACTCTTAGGAAAATTAATTCTATTAAGTACGGAACCCAACCGAACCTTAGCCCCAATTTGATATCCTCATCTGGAGTTGTCTTTTATGAATTTATACAAAGGAAATAATCACCCCAACAATTCTTTAAACAATCAAAAAAGAATATATTATAATTCAAACAAAACAATAAACACCCTTTAAATCCTTGTCAAATCTATAATAACTACACAAACTCTAATTAATATGCCACCCCCTTAAATATTTTATAATATACTCCCCAAAAAACGGCGAAACAGCAAAAAAAAAAAAGCAAGCAAGGAAAAGAAACGGAAAATTACCCTATTTACAAACAGCACAAATATATTCACAGTACTTAAACCTATATTTCATCTATATACAAATATAAATTAGACACACACACAATCCCCACATGTTCCCCAGTCTCTTTTATATCAACTTTGTTTTAAAGTCTAAATTCACACGGCCTGGGAAATCTGCAATGAATTCAGTGATCAAGTCAGATACGTTCCGCTGACTCGTATACTAAATTTAAATGTAAAAGAAGCAATCTCACCTGCCAGGCGACGATTCCTTTGTTGAAGGAAGAAGTCTGTCTCACCTGGATGTCTTGGCGTTAGTGTCCGTCCATGACCGACGCCCGCACCATAAAAGCAAAGTAAAGCCATGTGCTCTGAAGGTCCTTCTAGGTTAGCCAGCACTCCTTCTCCGTGCACCCAACCATCCTTATTACGGAGTCTCATTGCTTTACTTCGAGTACTGAGAAAAGTGCTATATAAATGTAATGAATTATTATTATTATTATTTACTGCTGGCTTTTTCTTTACATTCACCTTCCCAGCTCCTTATTTAAACAGGCTTTTTTTCTTCTTTTCAATATCAGTAAAATAACACTCACACAAATAGCAATGAATCCAGTGATCAAGTCAGATACGTTCCGCTGACTCGTATACTGAATTGAAATGTAAAAGAAGCGATCTCACCGGCCTGGCGACGATTCCTTTGTTGAAGGAAGAAGTCCGTCTCACCCGGGTGTCTCGGCGTTAGCGTCCGTCCATGGCCGACGCCCGCACCATAAAAGCAAAGTAAAGCCGTGTGCTCCGAAAGTCCTTCGAGGTTAGCCGGCACTCCTTCTACGTACACCCAACCGCCCTTATTACGGAGTCTCACTTGCTTTACCGCTGGCTTCTTCTTTACATTCACCTTCCCAGCTCCTTATTTAAACAGTCTTTTAACTTCTTTTCAATATCAATTTCCGTAACCCGTGGTCATACGTCATTTCCGTTTCAAACATGAAAAGGATTTTATATATATAGATAAGGAAAAGTGAGCCCCTAATTTCAAAACTCTTCACTTTTTAGTTAAGAACATCTTCCTGTATTGGGTAATTTCTGATCAGTTAGGAGGCGGTCTGATCGAACAGTTGGTGGACCTGGTTGATAAACAAAAGACACTGTTAAAAATTGCTCACACACAGGTCTTGGGTTGTCATCTGGGCACAGAAAAAACAAGGGATTGCATCTCAAAATGGTTTTACTGGCAGTTCTAAAAGTCTTGCCTTGACTGTCAGGTTGTCTCTGCTCACAGACCCTCTGGGGCTCCCCTGTGATTGATGCCTAATTTGCATGTCCCTTTAGAGAGAGTTGGCTTGGACATTGTTGATCCACTTCCCATGGTTAGCAATATATACTCATGTTGGTTGATTATGCAACGAGATATCCAAATGTGGCAGCTTTGCAGAAAACTAACTCGCAGCCTATTGCAAAGGCTCTCCCTGAGGTTTTTATTCGTATTGGCATTTAACCCAAAATTTTAACTGATTAGGATATGTCCTTTACTTCCAGAGTAATGACACATCTATCTGAGAGTCTTGCAATTTAAAAACTGAACACCACTGTTTACCATCCTCAGACAAATGGCCTGACTGAACGACTTAACTAGACTTTAAAGCAGATGATTAGGCGTGTGGGTCATGATGACCTGACATCTTGGGATACTGTGTTGAGCTTTCTCATGTTCACTGTTAATGAATCCCCTCAAGTTTTAACCAATGTAACTCCATTTTAATTACTATTTGGCAGGTGTTCACAAGGTGTCTTGGATATTATTCAAGAAGAATGAACAAATGTGACTGAAACTCAGAGTCTGAAATTTGTCAGGTCATTTCACTGCAGGAACATATTTCTAAATTGTCCTCTATCACTGTGGAGCATCAACAGTGTGAACAGGAGGCACAGAAACATAATTTTGATAGGAAAAGATAATTCACAAATTCAAAAAAGGTGATCGAGACCTTGCTTTATCCCGTCTGACCCACATAACTTTCTGGTGAAAGGGCACGGACAAGCTGTAGTAAAAGGAATGGATGGGCCCTGTGAATTATAAGGTTAGGATACTGGGTTGGTGAAAGCCTGTTCAGATATTACATGTAAATCTTTTGAAGAAGTGGCATGATCCTAATGAGCTGTTAGCCACTGTCGCTGCAGTCTCTCAGACTGAGGTTGCTATTGGTGATTATTTTCTGGACACTTATGGAGGGCTGAGTTGCTGACTCTGATTGCAAGAAGCACACATCTTTTCATCCATGCCTGATCAGACTCAACTGAACACAAAACTGAGCCTGGTATTAAAGTACAAATGCGTCGTTATTGTATAGTGGAGGAAAGAAAGAATGTGGTGTGTGAAGAGGTGAAACAGATGCTCGAATTGGACGTGAATTGGAGAAGTCTGATTGTTTGGTTGCCAAAACCGGATGGCTCCATTCAGTTTTGTATAGATTTTAGATGCTTGAGTAAAATTTCCAAATTTGATTCATATCCAATGTCACGTATTGACGAATTGCTGGAGAAACTCGGTCAAGCCTTGTATATCTCTACACTGGATCTAAAATTAAAGGAACACTTTGAAAACACATCAGATCTCAATGGGAAAAAAAACAACGATGGATATCTATACTGATATGGACTAGGTAATGTATTAGGAATGAAAGGATGCCACATCATTTGATGGAAATGAAAATTATCAACCTAAAGAGGCCTGAATTCAAAGACACACCTAAAATCAAAGTGAAAAAATGATACGGCAGGCTAGTCCAATTTGCCAAAATTTCATTGCAGCAACTCAAAATCATACTCAGTAGTTTGTATGGCCCCCAAGTGCTTGTATGCATGCCTTGACAACGTCGGGTCATGCTCCAAATGAGACAACATACTGTATGGTGTCCTGGGGGATCTCCTCCCAGATCTGGACTAGAGCATCACTGAGCTCTTGACAAGTCTGAGGTGCAACCTGGACTGATAACATAATGTCCCGGAGGTGTTCTATTGGATTTAGGTCAGGTGAGCATGGGGGTCAGTCAATGGTATCAATTCCTTCACCCTCCATGAACTGCCTGCATACTCTCACCACATGAGACTGGGGATTGTCATGCACCAGGAGGAACACCAGGACCCACTGCTTCAGAATAGGGTCTGAAAATGGGTCCAAGGATTTCATCCCGATACCTAATGGAAGTCAAGGTGCTGTTGTCTAGCCTGCAGAGGTCTGTGCGTCCCTCCATGGATATGCCTCCTGTCACACATGTGCGTTTAGGAGTTGTCACATGGTACTTACCTAAATCTCTCGTTCTTCTCAGCAGGAAAATCGAGGAGAAATAAGAAGCCTACTTCTGGGTTCTAAAATGGCCACTGGGATGTCACTTCCAGTGCCAGACAAGATGTCACTTCCGGCAACCTCTGATGACATCACTTCCAGTTTTTCATTAGATGATGTCGCTTTCGTCTCACAGTATCGACGTCACCTCCTGCCAACCATTTCCTGTTTTTCATTTTTGTTACTGTATAAAAACGCCATTTTGTCATTGTAAATCATCAGCTGCTATATACATTTTGCTTTTGATCACCAAAACGTTTTCTTTTGTGGTTTTATTTTCTTGTCTGTTGGACAATATATGGGGACAGTCCCAAAAACTTTGTTTTGTGATGCTTCTTTTTATTTTTAAAGAAGAAATCTCTCACACTCACCACACCATCACTGACCCACCACCAAACCAGTCATGCTGAATGATGTTACAGGCAGCATAATGTTCTCCATGGCTTCTCCAGACCCTTTCATGTCTGTCACATGTGATCAGGGTGAACCTGCTGTCATCTGTGAAAAGCACAGGGTGCCAGTGGTGGACCTGCCAATTCTGGTATTCTATGGCAAATGTCAATCGAGCTCCACGGTGCCGGGCAGTGAGCACAGGGCCAACTAGAGGATGTTGGGCCCTCAGGCCACCCTCATGAAGTGTGTTTCTGATTGTTTGGTCAGAGACATTCACACCAGTGGCCTGCTGAAGGTCATTTTGTAGAGCTCTGGCAGTGCTCACCCTGTTCCTCCTTGCCCAAAGGAGCAGATACTGGTCATGCGGATGGCTTAAGGACCTTCTAGGCCCTGTCCAGCTCTCCTAGAGTAACTGCCTGTCTCTGGAATCTCCTTCATGCCCTTGAGACTGTGCTGGGAGACACAGCAAACCTTCTGGCAATGGCACGTATTGATGTGCCATCCTGGAGAAGTTGGACTACCTGTGCAACCTCTGTAGAATGTAATGTAATGAAATAGAGAAGAATTCCTTTTTGCCCTGTATTGTGTGTGTGTGTAATAACTTTTTTCTGAATTTTTGTGATTTGTTCCTTTTTAAATTTTCACTAAACTTTTAAAATGAACTTGATTAGGCTGAGAAATATCTTTTGTAATGTGTCTGAGTCATGCCGAATCCTACCTTCCAACTCAGTAGCTGCTCGATTTTGGGAACATGGAAAAGATGCAGCTACAAAACATATAACATACAAACTACATTCTCTTCAGTGTGTTCCCATATTTACATTGACTACTGTTACATAGTCTAATAGATTAAGCAAACTATCTTACTATTTGTTCCCAAGTGATATTACGATTAAATGTACATAGATTAAAATTTGATATGTTTTTTCAAGTTCTAGGTTTATCTATAGTATATAGAATACTGTTTTACTGTATTAGTTTGTTTTTGGATATAAATATTTTATTGCTACATTAATGTTGACTTAAACTAATGAAATGCAAAATAATAAAATGCTACCTAATTTTTTCTCCTCTGTTTTCTTATTTAGACATTGACTACTTCAAAGCTTTGTAACCATGGAAATGGATCACCAGTCTGCAGGAGTATTTCCAAGGAGACAAAAATCCTTCTGATATATTACTCTATATCTGTGATCTTTGGCTGTTGACGAAGTCTACCATTTCTTATTCTGATGTGTATTGTATTGAAGAAAAATAAACCAAGAAAATTGTTTTGGAGTGACAGGTTAAGTTCTCACTATATGTTATATACATATTAAATGTGGGTTCATTTTCAGAAACTTATGAAAAATGTATCAAAAACTATTGCATAGAAAATTCTCATAATTTTTTACTGTCTTTCATAAACATTTATGAGTTTGAGGTATGCAACAGTCACAATCATTTACAAATGTCATTTCTCTTAAATTGTCTTTACTTGTTAAAAATCTTTGATAGGCATAATAAAGTAAATGAAATGCTTTGAAAGAATTGACTGAACTAAACCAGTTCACGATGATGACTCTTACAGTTCATCAATTCATTGTACATTTTAATGGTTACTGAAATACATAAGCAATACAACAGAGTTTATTATGTTAATATATTTAAAATGCCTAACTCTGATGGAATGCAACTGTTAACAGATAGCTAGATTCAGCTCCCTCACAGAGGATTTCAGTATTGCTGGCATTCTTGCACTTTCTAAAAATCTCAGTTTCTCTTGTAACTTGAAATTTACTTAAAGAAAACAGCAACTGACTAGGTAGAATGGTATAATGCCATGTATGCTTCTTTAGCTACATTTTCTGTTTTTAGATAAAGTGTCATAGCTTGCATCTCTGCTTTTTAGGGCCCATCTACTTTTTTCTTGGCTCCTACAGTTTCTAGAACAGTAAAGTGGGTGAGCGGTTTATGTTCTAGGTGAGCTGGGACCTAAATGATAGACAAAGTTTTCAATATAATTATACCACAATACTTGTAGAAAGTGAATCTGAAAGTGTCATTTTGGACCCAGAGTTGAAAAGTACTGTAATATTAATTAAGCATATAACAACAACAGCAATAACATTTATTTCTATAGAATATTTTCATGCAAAGGATGTAGCTCAAAGTACTTTACAAGATGTCAAGCAAAGAAAAAACACATTAAAAGCCAAGAAAAAACAAATTATAATTAGATAAGAATTATAAAGAATACATAGTATACAAAACATTAATAATGCATGCTTACATAAAAAAGATATACAATTAAGAGAAGTATAGTCCTTAAATATAGAATTGTTCTTTTAAGTATCAAATGTGAGTCTGATGATAAGGTCAGATGGACAGAAAACAATAAAAACAAAAATTCCAGTTAACCAGACATCACAGGCAAAGGACTTTGATTAAGCATGTGGTGGAGCAGAAACGTTCTGTGCAGAAAATAAGAGCAGCAAAAGTTAATAGTAATTTCAGGCATATAAGAGTATAATAGTTCTATGAATATCTAGTTTATTAAGGTAGAACTAAAATGTATTTACAAAAAAGCCAAATTTAAAAAACTAAATTTTTAGGAGTTTTTTAAAAGATCCACAGTGTTAGCCTGGCATATCTCTATTGCTGAAGATTTCCAGAGGCCTCATGTATAAAGCTGTGTGTAAAATTGACACTAAAACATGGTGTATTAAAAAAACAGAAATGTGCGTACACACATAAAATCCAAATGCATAAATCTGTACATACACCAACTTCCACGTTCTTCCTCTACATAAATTCCGGTCAGTGTGAAAAGTAATACACGTGCACACGCCTGCCACCCCACTCCAGCTCCTCCCAGAATTATGCCTCTTTGAATGTGCAAATCAATATAAATAGCTCCTTAAGTTCAGCATTCTGTGAAAAGACAATGATAAAAGCATGTGGAAAATAGAAGAATTTCAGCCAAATAAAAAGTTTAGGCAAGGAAAAACACTATTTTTTGGTTTAAGCAGTGGTATAAACAACAAAAGAAAGTTGATCAAGTGAAATAGAGTGGCGGAGAAACTTGAAAGTTCAAGTTCAGAAAGTCGCACAGTGCCCGAAATAAAAAAGAAGTGGTCAGATATCAAAGCCTCCATGAAAAAGCAAGTCATAGCCCACTGTCTGAGCGCCATATGGAAGCGTATTAGGATATAGAGAAAAGAAAAAAAAATAGGGACACAGTGGAATAAAAAGGTCAAAATGTCAACTTTAATCTTGAAATTTCCACTTTAATCTGTTGTTTATTTTGTCATTAAAGTTGAGCATCATTAACTTAATCTTAAAATTATTTAATTTACTGGTTTCTCATATCCCATCATAACTAAGGTAGCACACTAAATGCTTCCTATTCTATGTGTTCTTCTATGTACTCTATGTGTGTGAATCATTACGTGCTTCTTAAACAGGCCTTCTCTTATGCTGACAGGGCACAGAATACATTACATTCATGATATTACAACTCTGAACAATTTAAATACTAAGATGTATACTTGATATCATTTTCATAATGATAGGAATTAAAGCATGCATTAAACATGGGGGCATGGTGGCACAGTGGTAGAGATGAGCTGGCACCCCATCCAGAGATTGTTCTTGCCTACTGGAAGACACTTGCTGCGCAGTACGTGACCCTCGATGAAAAAAATAATTGTAGCAGTACTGTCTATTTCAAACGTACTAACCCCCAATTCCTGTCCCTCCTCTTCTTTATTCAAGTAACCAATCACCACACAATCAACTCTGTAATAAATGTCAAGCCATCTGAAAGCTTAGAACGCCGATTCTTCAAAACTTACATGTTTAATTAATTCAGCCATCTATCCATACAGGGTTGCGCCAGTCCCAGCAAGCATACAGCATGAGGCAGGAACAATCCCTGAACAATATACATTATTTAACTGAAGTTAAAAATTTATGATTAAACTGATTATCCACTATGAGATATTGAAGGTTAAAATAATAGAATACAACAACATAGTCCATCTTGAGTGTTATTTCTCTAGAATTATAAATAACAATGCTAGTAATCCCAGAGTCTTATTCTCTATAATTGATTGTCTGCTAAACCTAGGTCACTCAATGGAATGTCTCCAAAAAATTTCCAGTGAAACGTATGAAGCTGTTGCTGTATTTTTGAATAAAAAAATTAATGATATTAGAAATAATATAGTACATCTCCCCAACACTGATCCTCTTAAACCCTGGTACTCCATTATAAACAAATTAAATTCTTTCACCAGGATAAATTCACCTGATTTATATAAAATAATTTCTCAACTGAGACCATCTACCTGTGTCCTTGACCCAATGCCAACAGGTTTTTTCAAAGAAGTATCAGGTGTGCTAATTGATAGTATTCTTGATATAATAAACTTGTCATTAGATGCGGGGGTCTTCCAGACTGTCTTAAGACTGCTGTAGTTAAACCCCTGCTGAAGAAAAATAATGTTGACTCCTCTGCTTCTGAAAAGTTTAGACCTATTAATATTTCATAGTGGACTGTTAATTTAGTTTTTCTCCATTTATGTTTAGTCTTATGACATTTTCTCTTAAAATCCAACACTCTATGAATTTTCCAAGGTCACTATAGTAATTATATCAACTGTGGCTCTCACTGTAGAAAATAAGTATTCCGCATTACTGGTAACATTGCTGGCTGGGCTAGGACAAGCATTAAATTCAGACCGATTTCACGGTAAGTTAAATACAGTAGAATGTAGAAATGGTCAAATATACTGATATCTATGACCTGCCTCACATCAGCTTCTATTTCATTTGAAAAGATCAGATCTAGGGTATGTCCTCCCTTATGTGTAGGCTGGATGACATGCTAGCTAAGACCAAAGGAGTGCAACAAGTTATTTTGCTTTAGGCTCACACTGAATGTTCACATGAAAATTGAAATCCCCTAAAATTAGGAACCTATTGTAATTAGTTGTTATTGTAAATACTAAGCCTGAGAATTCCTCAGTAAATGGCACATTATATTTTGGCGGTCTATAAATGGTCAATATGGGAGACTGCAATACTCCTTTAATGACTAAGCTCAAGAAAATTTTGTACTTGCTAAACCACCACCTTTTGTACCTTGGAGACTTGAACCAGCAAAATTGTAATTTGGAGGTGCTGCTTTATTTAACATTGCCATCACCACTGAGGTATGTTTCACTCAATGTAAAAATGTCTATTTTCCAATCACAAATAAGATTGTTAATATTAAAAGTCTTAATGGTTAATGCTCAAATGTTTAGTAAAATCACACATAATGCCTTGGAAGAGCACAGCTGTATCAGAATGTTGGGGCATCTTGAAATAATGATTAAGTTATTTGTGTTTACTCTGCTTTGTCCAGACCTTTTAGTTAGACCATGGTGTGTTACTATAGTGCTGATATACTGTACTTCACATCTGTAGGTAATGCCACTGATGCTACATAAGATCATTTTAAAAGTCATGGGCTCGCATTAATGACAGGGATATTGATTAGATTGTGAACATTAATCCTTTATTATGTTCTGTTTTAATATGTTTATTATTGGTTACAAGTGGCTTAATATAAAACATGTTTAGATGATTCAGCAACTGGCTTTGCTATATTTGAAATATAACTTACATTAGTAGTAAGATTGATTTCATCAAAGCTGATTAATCACTTTAGCTATATTGTTTGAGAGGACCTGGCACCTTTCCTGTAGAGATGTAGCTAATATTTTCTGAAAAACTGCTGATGTTCTCAGAACAAATCAAAACAGTCAAAGAAGGCAAGCAAGCCGGTGCTCAGCACAGTAAGTTTTCAACCAGTTGTTGTGGGAAAATAGGCAACTAAAAGACTCATCTGAAGTAGTCCAGAGATGATGATCTGCGCAGCTGACTCCCAGGTCCCCTCACAAGTGATGTATAACTGTGATCCAAAGTCCTTTTTCTGCAACTCTGTCAGGTGACTGGGCATGTTGTTTGGTCCCATGTGGAAAATCATAGGTCTGACATCTTTATGCCTCACATGTACTGATGGATCTATTTTTACAATGTCCTGAACATGCTCCTTAGCTCTTATCATATAAAAAAGGTGATATTTCTTTGCCAAACTCCACCAATATTGTATTGACAGGAGGGCCATAACAACAGCAACAACAATTAATTTTTTTATACCCCAAAATTACACAAGGAATGCCTCAATGAGCTTTAACAGGCCCTTTCTTTGAGAAAACCCAAAAAACAAAAAACCTTGTAGGAATAAAAAAATGAAAGTAATCTTGGGACATGTGAGGAATTGGCAAGATCGGGGAAAAAAAAAACCAAACGCGGTCACTGGCTACAACCGCATGAAGGTATGCAAATGAATATAATGTTGCATTATATATTATACATATACACATTATACACTTCATGTCAAAATTTTGCCATTATCACTATAATAAGAAAAATGTTTCTGTTTTAGGTGTGTGTTCAACATTTCCTGTCATCCTACATTTACCCAGATCAGCGTAGACACGGAACACATGTGAAATGCATGTGTTCCAAATAACGATATATTATTTACCCTATACAACTCCAGGCACCTCACACTGAGATAAACAGACTTGAGCTGGGAGAACTTTTTGTCCGAATTGAGCTGTGGCGGTGGGGGGGTTGGGATAGCAGACTGTTTGCTGCTTGTGCTGATTGACACATTTGAAAAACAAAAGACACTAATGGAGATGTGTGAAGAAATTTATGACAGCCTGGGATTACCAGTTTTTTAGTAGGCTTCAGGGATTCTAGTGTTAAGACCTGTTTGTCACTTGAACCAAAATTCTGCAATCTTGGCAGTCTTTTTTCAAGTATATGGGTCTGGGGGTGTAGGGCGTGGGGTGTGGTTTGCGGGTCGGAAGGACCAGGCACAAGCTCTATCCCAGGGTCAGTATTTAATACAGTCCACAGGGAGAGTGTGAAGGGGGCTAACAGAAAAGAGCCGTGCTGGAAAGGGGAAGTACATGGGGATTGTTACAGTCTCTCAGAGGAAGAGACTGCCCATCCGAGCCCCATAAAGGCAAAGACCTTTGTGAAAGGTGGGGGATCCCCGGCCAAGTAGGCAAGGAAACTATTGAGGTGGGAGTTTGAGACAGAGAGGACAAACCATCTTCAGGCCCTCAGCTTATGGGGAAAAATTGGGTGCTGGCTACAGCCAGATAGAAAAACGCCCAAAAGGTAGTGAAACAATTTACCTATTTCATTTTGCTGAACACCCTACCTCAGTCTTTCTCAAAGTGGGCGATAACGCCCCCTTGTGGGCGCTGGAGGCCTACAGGGGGGCGTTAAAGGGCCCAGAGAAAATTGGGGGGTGTTGAAGCGGATCCAGATAAGAAAGAAAAAAATGTGGCCTATTTTCAAGACCTGGAAAGGAAGTACATAGCTCAGCCAACTGTATCAAAACTTTTTTCAGCGGCTTCTAAGCAAGACGATGACGGACTTCGAGCCTCGTACAATATCTCTTTGTTAATTGCTCAAACAGGCAAACCACACACTATTGGAGAAGAGTTCATTTTACCGGCAATAAAAGAAGTAATAACTACTGTGCTCCATAAACCAGCGGCAGATATTATTCGAAAAATTCCTTTGAGCAATAGTTCTGTGCAAAGACGAATTGATGAAATGGCTGAAAATATTGAAGACTCATTGTGCAATCATCTGAAGACTAGTCAATTCTCAATTCAGTTGGATGAGTCCACTTTACCAACTAATGAAGCACTATTGTTGTCATACGTGAGGTTTATTAAAGATGAGAAAATATGTCAAGAACTATTATTTGCTAGAAATTTAGAGACAGATACAACCGGAGAAACCATATTTAATACACTGGAAAAGTTTTGTGATGAGAAAGAAATTCCCTTGAAGAATATTATATCAGCTGCTACGGATGGCGCTCCGGCTATGACAGGGCGTCACAAAGGCTTCATAGCGTACTTAAAAAATAAAATTCCAGATGTGCTCGCTGTTCATTGCGTCATTCATCGACAACATTTGGTTGCTAGAAATTTGAGTGAACGGCTGTTTCAATCACTGCAACATGTCATCAAAGCAGTCAATAAAATCCGAAAGAGCTCTTTAAATGACAGATTATTTAATCAGCTTTGTGTTGTTAATAATGAAGATTTCAACCGATTGCTGTTTTACACAGAAGTGCGTTGGATATCAAGAGGTACTTGTCTGACTCGATTTTATAATCTGTTTGACTCTGTGATAGAGTTCTTGGAAAACAAAGGCACAGAATTGCGCAACAACCTCATCACATCAAAGAATGATATTGCGTACTTGACAGACCTGTATAAATTGTTTAATGATATCAATCTCCAACTTCAAGGTGACGACTTGAACTTGATTAAATCAAAAAATATCGTTGCTGCTTTCGTAGCCAAACTGCTCTTACACAAGAAAAACATCGGCAGACGTGAGTTTCACAATTTCCCTAATTTATCAGCAGTACCCTTCATCAACGACGACTTGCTTGTTTACTGCCAACATTTGGAGAACCTCCACAGTGATTTCAAAGAACGGTTCCAGGACATTTTAAAATTGGAAATACCGGACTGGGTGTTGGATCCTTTTTCAAATGTCAACACAGCGGGATCATCCCAGCTTGAGGAAGAACTTATAGAACTGACAACGAACGAGGAAATAAAAATCAAATTCAAAAATGGCTACCAAGAATATTGGCTACAAAAGCCAATCCCACAATTGTACCCTGGATTGTGGTCGATTGTTCAACGATTTTTGGTAGCATTCCCATCGTCATATTTGTGTGAACGTGGATTTAGTGCTGTGGCAACGCTGCTAACTAAAAAGAGGAATCGTTTGCATGTTACCGAACGCGGTGACTTACGGCTGTTTTTGAGTAAATTCGAACCTGATATTAACAAACTTGTTAAAAATCATCAGATTCAGCCTTCACATTAGATAAGTTTTAAAATTTTAATTGAAATGTTTGTGTTAATTTGAATAAAAGTCTTTTTAAATATTATAAAGTTGCGTTTTTATTGCTCCCGTTAGTTAGAAAGTCTGAAAAGTTTCAACTCAGAAACAGGATAAGACACATATGGCACGCTATAATTAAAGTAATGAATGCGTTTGTGATTTTTAAGATGTGGTAAAATTAAAAATTTTGGGGGGCGCTAGAAAATAATTGATTCTCAAAGTGGGCGGTAGACAAAATAAGTTTGAGAACCTCTGCCCTACCTGAATATCTCATGCAGCCGGCCTGGGGACAATCATTTAAAAACATGATGGACCTCATAGAGGCCATTGAGAAACATCTCACAAAGAAGAAGGTCCCGAATAGTGTGGTATGGGATGATAAACACAGAACCTGCACTTTGTGACATAAAACAGGCTCTTACAGCAGCACCTATTTTGAAAGCTTCTAACTTCTCTTTGCCTTTTTTACTCCAGACAGATGCTTCAGACACAGGCCTGGGGGTCTTGCTGAGCCCATGGTGTTGAGCACCACATCATGTTCCTGAGCTGTAAAATACTGGAATAGGAAACCAGGTAAGCAGCAGTGGAGCAGGAGGCCTTGTCGATCAAAAGGGCAATTGCACAACTGCGGTAGTACCTCCTAGGCTGTGAATTCACCTTGTTTACAGACCCCGCACCTTTACAGTGGATGGCCTCACACAAGGAGTCGAACCCACGGGTCATGAGGTGGTTTTTAGACCTGTATTCTTATAAGTTTTCGCTCATTCACCGATGAGGTTCTCTTCATGCCAACATGCTCTTTCTCTGGTTCATGACCTCTCGGTCAGGAATGGCTGACCCGAAGGGTTTGGGCTGAAGGAAGGACCATGTCACACACGTGCGCATGGGCGGTAACTGAAGGGCTCAAAAGGGATAATTCCATGCCAGACCAGGAAGTGGCAGAGTGCACTGATCCTTCCTTGTTTTTCATTGGCAGTATCATTGGCAGAGTGTGCAACCATTTCAACCACTACTAATGTGCATCATCCACTTGGGTGATATGAAGCAACTATTTTGCTCCAGTACACTCACCACACATTACTTGTTAGGTGCTGAAGGGGTGACAGACAGTTAACCAAATAGGGATTTGGATGGTTGGGGGGATTTGGTACAAAGCCATGATGGGCAATTTAGCCAGGACATTGGGATAAACTCTACTCTTTATAAAGGATGCCCAGTGATCTTTTATGACCACACAGTGTCAGGACTTCAATTTTAAGTCTCATAAGATTATTACAACACACTCTCCTTGCATTAGGGCATTGGGATCATCATTCAGACCACAGTTAAGAACCCCCTGCTGGTCTTGCCAGCACTTCTTCCAGAAAAATATCTTTATATAAGATATTTATATATAAATGTATTTGTGCACTCTCTGAACAAATTATTACAAACTCCTGTATAGCTGCTTGTCCATGCAATTATCTAATTAGCCAGTTTGGCAGCAGTGGTGTAATGTATTAAATCGTACAGGTACAGGTTAGAAGTTTCAGTTAATGTTCACATCAAACACCAGGATAGGGAAAAAATGTGACCTTAGTGATTTCATCCATGGCATGATTGTTGGTGCCAGATGGGCTTGTTTGAGTATAATGGTCATTCACCACTACATATCTACATTTTATTTGCAGAGTATTTTCAGTTTCTCTCAAAAAGAAAAAAAAAAAAAAAAAAACAGATTAGCAAAATGAGTATTTAAAGGAAAGAAAATATGATCTATCTTGTACTCGGTGAAATGTAATTGTGCATAGCTAGGTGCTTAAAATAAAAAACAGAAAACCTTAATGCACAAGTGGGAAAATTTAGCATGAGGGAAATAAGAAATGTTTAAAAAGAATGAAAAACATAAAAATGCTGCTTTGCTTGTTTTATAAGGTGGAGTGTTTCAAGACAAATGTTGTGAATGATTAAAATGTGTTTAAAAAAAGCTGAGTGAGTATGAGAATGTCACATGATGTATGAAAAAAGAGGTACAGAAGAGATTTCTTTGTTTGAAACATACTACTATTAAAATAATATTAGTAGCGTTTAAATTATAAAACAATTGCTGAAAATTGCACACATAAAATTAGAAATATCTTTGGTATAAAAGATATAGCCTATGAAAAACTCATAGTCCCGGGCCACCTTATCTTCCTTCGCTCCCCTCCATCAGCGTCTTTTGTTTTGTAAATGTGTCGATCAGCACAAGCAGCCTGCTATCCCATCCCCTCCCACCGACACAGCTCAAGTTGCACAGAAGATTCTCAGAGCTAAAGTCTGTTTATCTGGGTGTGAGATGCCTGGAATTGTAGACGGTAAATAATATATCCTTGTTTAGAATGCATACATTTCATGTGTGTTCCGTGTCTACAATGATCTATGTAAATCTAGGATGACAGGACATGCGAGGCAGGAATTTTTGAACACATACTGTAACTAAAAAAGAAACTCTTTTCATGTTTTAGTAATAATTGACAAAACACAGACATGAAGTGTATAATGTGTGAAGACAGAAGTCCAAATATCAAATAAACTCTTTCACAAAAGGTACAAGTATAAAAAAATGTGTGGTTTTATTCAAGAATATAACCATAGAAAAAGAAGTCGGGTTAAGGTACTACGTTGACATGACTGCTTTGGTGGTGCAGCAGTAAGAACTGCTGACTTGTAATCAAGAGGTTCCTGGTTTGATTCTGGGCGCGTCCTAGAATTACTGTTTTGAGTAGTGAGCTGCCCTTATTGTTACAATTATACAATAAAAACATACATTTGATTTGAGTCTGTAACAGCCGGTGTAAATTTATGGTACTTGTAAAAGTTAGTTTTTTTTTTTTTTTTAATTCAGTTTTATTCTCTCAGTCACGTTCATGCTCCCCCCGATCTGACACTTCTAGTTTTCAAATAAAGACGTGCTATAACAGAGGTGAACTCAGATGAGGATGAGGAATGAGGGTTCTACATCAGAGAAAGCCCTCCCCTCAAGAAACATCTGCTCACACATAAGAACAATGCAGCTGCACCAGGCGTAAAGGCGAAAGATGGCACCGTTTGGATGCAGCAACAGGCTGGGCATCATCCTGCCAGTGAATGTGCTACACACATGTCCTTCAAAGAAAAAGCAGTACTTACAGAGCTCGCCAAGGTATTGAGCAAAGTCCTGTTTGTGATTATGTTTTGTGATGGTCTTTATATGAAAAACATTTATATGTTACTTATATAAGAGCCAGATTGAATGTTATTTACCTATTTACCTTGATTTATTTACTTATCTTCCTACAGTGTAAAATCACAAGTAGACTGCAGAGGTTCCTGTGTTTGATCAACACGGGTATGCTGACAAAGTACATGTGTACTAAAGTGACTTTAGCTGCAGGTGGAAGCTCCTGTCGCACTTTATGCAACTGTTGTTACAGTTCTGCCATTGTCTAGAAACAGCACCATAAGCTTTATGACCTTAGTTTCAGAAAGTCATGAAACTAAGGTCATGGAATGATGGATATGGTTTCCTAAATAAGGAGTGTAATTGTATTCAGCTTATAACAACCATAAAAAGCAACATTTGTGAGCTAGTAAAGTTTGATTTTTTATTCTGAAAGCAAGAAGGTGCTTAAACTAATCAAAGTTCTGTGAAAGAGCTGTTCAAAGCCACCAATGGTAATCATTCAGCTCAGTGCAGCTATCGTATCTGTTTTGAATTTTAACTTTTTTCCCACAATCAAAAATGATTAATGTTGTAACTGTGTGTGTTAAACATTCAAGATTCCATTCAGAGGAAATATTTTACTGTCTACCTTAATAAACACTTTTAAAATAATGATGGTGATATTGAATATGGAGTCTTTCTTACATTGTCTGATTCCAGCATGTATATAAGAGAGAGATTTTGGGGTTATTTAATTCTGATTCTTAACATGCCAACTCTGAATGTTCCAATTGTACACCCAGACAGAAGAATTTTCTTTTTTTGCCATCATTCTAGTGTGAAATATTTTTTCTGAAACAGATTTCTTATTAAAAACAGCCATCCTTTTTGGAAAAATAAGGTTACCAAGACTGGATGCAGGACAGTAACCAACCAATGAAAGAGCTGCAGTTCCTCACAGGGCTCATTCATACAAAGGTTAACAGGTGTGGGGTGCAATAACATTCAGAACCCATAAACTACAGTTTGTGTGGGCTAATAAATATTGTGTTGATGCAACTAGTTTTATAGTCAGTGCTGATGTCAGGTTATTTTGCGCCCTATGCCAAGCTTATTAGTGCACTAACCAACTGTATGGTAGCTAATCCGTGCGGCTGGGTATCCCCCCGACCCCGTACCCTAGGCCATTTCCTAATTTGCCTTATTGATGGCACCGGCCAAGGTTGTAATCCTATCATCCATCCATCCATCCATCTTCAAAAATTACTTTATCTTGAGCAGGGTTGCAGGAGTAATCATATAATACCATATTATGTCACATATGATTTCAAACCCACTTGAGACCTGCCTCTCTACCTCTGCCATTTATAGGTCAGGAGTCTTGCCCAATAATAGTTCATTCATTGGCTACAATCACAGTTGATATGATATCAACATTACAGAATGTGGTCTGAGAAAGGTGAGCAATTAGAAAACAAAGAGAGTAAAAACATGATTAGATGGAAAGTTTGCATATTTCTATTTATCCCAAGGTGCTTCAACAAATAGAAGGTCAATTCTAAGGCACAGATTCACAAACTGCCACTGAAAATACAAAAATATGGTATTGTGGCTTCATAACCAAAGAATGAGAGGAGAGGCGGGTCTCTAGTTTAAAAATTGAATCTCAGAATGTGCTCTATTTAACAACATTTTAGCCAAAATATATGTGCAAGTATAAAACTTGATATCTGACATATGAATTATGTGAAATGAGTAAACTGAGATTTATATCATGCAGATTTTAATATTGCTTAATGTTTGGTCCCAAGAGATGCTTATTGTAACAGGAACTTTGTTATTTCTGTCCTCCATAAAAACATGAGGTAACAAATGTATCTTGGACATTACTAAAAATGCACACTGTAGCCAAAATTAAACACAAGATAACATTACAAACTATGCACATTAAAATATACAAGTATATTTACACATATACATGCCATCTTTTAAAATTAACCTATTAACGTGCCATAAGCACCAAAATATTACTCAAATAAATAAAACAAATATATTAAACTAAAACAAAATTCAGCTTCACAGAGACTGCACAGCCAAACACAAATGGCTCTGGCAAACTATATCTACTCTAAGACCTCATTCTATGTCACATCTTGTTGGTTTTTTTTGTTCAGATACCACAACACTCATTATGTTGTCTTTCTGTCTTCTTTGATTTATCATAGTGCAAAAAAAAAAATGACACGGCACTTTCTATGGTGTGGCAATAAAATTGCAAGAACATTTGCCCTGTAGATAAATTGGAATTTCTTCAGATGGCTCAGAAAGTGCACATTGTCTTTTGCCTTTTTAAGTAGCCAGTCCTTAGGTAATATTTTTACCTAAGGATTCTAGAGAAGCTGACAATTGTCACTAATGTTCTACTCAAGAGATATATGGTTCTCACTGTGATTCCAGAAGTTATAAATGACTTCCTTTGTCAGCTCTTTATAAAAGCTCTTTATAAAATTCGCTCTAATAATCATTACAGACAAAGAAAATAAAATAAAAAATATCTTGCTTTCTATTCAAAACATTAGCTACAAAGAAGGAAAAAAAGAAATCTGACATTTCATTTTCTACATACCTTAGTATCATTAGCATTTTTGATTCATGGATTAGGGCCATAGTAAATTAGATAAAATAATACAGTCGTATGAAACAGTTTGGGAACCCCTGTTAATTCTTTGGATTTTTGTTTATCATTGGCTGAGCTTTCAAAGTAGCAACTTCCTTTTAATATGTGACATGCCTTATGGAAACAGTAGTATTTCAGCTGTGACATTAAGTTTATTGGATTAACAGAAAATATGCAATATGCATTATAACAAAATTAGACAGGTGCATAAATTTGGGCACCCCAACAGAGATATTACATCAATACTTAGTTGAGCTTCCTTTTGCAAATATAATAGCCTATTAGACGCCTCCTATAGTCTTTGATGAGGGTCTGGATTCTAGATGGAGATATTTTTGACCATTCTTCCATACAAAATCTCTCCAGTTCAGTTAAATTTGATGGCTGCCGAGCTTGGACAGCCTGCTTCAAATCATCCCATAGAATTTCGATGATATTCAAGTCAGGGGACTGTGATGGCCATTACAGAACATTGTACTTCTCCCTCTGCATGAATGCCTTTATAGATTTCAAACTGTGTTTTGGGTCATTGTCTTGTTGGAATATTCAACCCCTGCGTAACTTCAACTTTGTGACTGATGCTTGAACATTATCCTGAAGAATTTGTTGATATTGAGTTGAATTCATCCGACCCTTGACTTTAAAAAGGGCCCCAGTCCCTGAACTAGCCACACAGCCCTAGCATGATGGAACCTCCACCAAATTTGACAATAGGTAGCAGGTGTTTTTCTTGGAATGTAGTGTACTTCTTCCGCCATGCAAAGCACTTTTTGTTATGACCAAATAACTCAATTTTTGTCTCATCAGTTCAAAGCACTTCCATCCATCCATTTTCCAACCCGCTGAATCCGAACACAGGGTCACGGGGGTCTGCTGGAGCCAATCCCAGCCAACACAGGGCACAAGGCAGGAACCAATCCCGGGCAGGGTGCCAACCCACCGCAGGACACACACAAACACACCCACACACCAAGCACACACTAGGGCCAATTTAGAATCGCCAATCCACCTAACCAGCATGTCTTTTGGACTGTGGGAGGAAACTGGAGCGCCCGGAGGAAACCCACGCAGACATGGAGAGAACATGCAAACTCCACGCAGGGAGGACCCAGGAAGCGAACCCAGGTCCCCAGGTCTCCCAACTGCGAGGCAGCAGCACTCCAAAGCACTTTGTTCCAAAATGAATCTGGCTTGTCTAAATGAGCATTTGCATACAACAAATGACTCTGTTTGTACCGTGAGTGCAGAAAGGGCTTCTTTCAAATCACCCTGCCATACCGATGTTCTTTGTGCAAATTGTGCTGAATTGTAGAACGATGTATAGATACAACATCTGCAGCAAGATGTTCTTGCAGGTCTTTGCAGGTGATCTGTGGGTTGTCTGTAACCATTCTCACAATCCTGCGCATATGCCGCTCCTGTATTTTTCTTGGCCTGCCAGACCTGTTTTTAACAGCAACTATGCCTGTGGCCTTCCATTTCCTGATTACATTCCTTACAGTTGAAACTGACAGTTTAAACCTCTGAGATAGCTTTTTGTAGCCTTCCCCTAAACCATGATACTGAACAATCTTTGTTTTCAGATCTTTTGAGAGTTGCTTTGAGGATCCCATGCTGTCACTCTTCAGAGGAGAGTCAAAGTGAAGCACAACTTGCAATTGACCACTCTAAATACCTTTTCTCACGATTGGACACACCTGTCTATGAAGTTCAAGGCTTAACGAGCTAATCAACCAATTTGGTGTTGCAAGTAATCAGTATTGAGCAGTTACATGCATTCAAATCAGCAAAATTACAAGGGTACCCAAATTTTTGCACAGCCAGTTTTTCACATTTGATTTAATTTCATACAACTAAATACTGCTTCACTAAAAATCTTTGTTCGGAAAACACCCCTGTACTCAGATGTTCCCAGGAAATGAAAGACATACCACTGTTATCTTTTTTGTTGAAAGTAGAGTAAATTATTATGCAGGCTGAGAGGGGTTCCCAAACCTTTTCATATGACTGTATAACAGAATGTAAAATCACAATCATCTGAAACACACCAAATAATTAAAAAAGGTTCAAAGTTCAGTACTCCTGTTAATCCTTGGATACTCATGGCTGGGCAAACATTATCTTGGAATAAACTGAACTTCTGGAATTAGATGCTTGGAGTGCCTCTTGTTTTCTCAATTGTTAAAAAATCACACCTCTGACTATTCATTGTTTTTCAAATGATTTTCTGGTGAGTTATTATGAAGAACTTTATAAATATTTTTTAATAAGCAAGGGTCTCAAATGTTACGCTTCATTCTTTGGTAATATAATTGTCTTACCAAACTTTTGGTGGATCACTCTTACTCAAGGGGAAACTATATGTCTTGTCACGTCCTTTGTTACCTGATATGAAGGAATATGTTTTAAAAAATCTGAAAAATGGTTTAATTAGGGGTGTGGGTTTCTTCTTTGTCCAGAAGAAAGATGGAACTCTTTCCCTCATAGGGATTACTGGGAACTGTCTACATCCACTCATTTCAGCTTTCTTAAATTATTTTTTCTGAGTTCACCTTATTTACCTTGTTAAATCTTGACCATGCTTATAACTTAATTTGCAGAAAACTAATTAACAATTAATAAATCAAATGGCCACTATGTGTATAGGGTAATGTATTCATGATTAGCTAGCACACCAGGGGCCTCATGCATAACACCGTGTGCAGAATTCACACTAAAACATGGCGTGAGGACAAAAGCGCAAATGTGCGTACGCACAAAAAAATCTAGATGCATAAATCTGTGCGTTCACCAGCTTCCACTTTTCGCTCCATAAATCCCAGTCAGCGTGAAAAGTAACGCACGTGCACGTGCCTGCTGCCACTCCCCAAACTCCTTCCTGAATTATGCCTCTTTGAATCTGCAAATCAATATAAATAGCCCTTAAGCTTAGTGTTCTGTGAAAAGGTGATGGCAAAAGCACAAGGGGAAATAAAAGAATTTCAGCGAATACCAAGTGGAGGCAAAGGAAAATGTACTATTTGTTTGTTTAAACAGTGGTATAAACCACAAAAGGAAGTTGATTAAGTGACATAGAGTGTCAGAGAAATTCGAAAGCTAAAGTTCACAAAGTCTCACAGTGCCAAAATAAAAAAGAAGTTGTCAGATATCAAAGTTGCCATGAAAAGGCGAGTCGTAGCCCACCGTCTGAGTTTCATATGAAAACTTATTAGGGTACAGAGAAAAAAAAATAGGCACACAGTGGGAAAAAAGCACGAAATGTCAACTTTAATCTCGAAATTTCCACTTTAATCACATAGTTTATTTTGTCATTAAAGTAGAACATCATAACCTTTCTTCTTAAAATCGTTTAATTTACTAGTTTCTCAAATCCCATCATAACTAAAGTAGCACGTTAAATGCTTTGTTTTGTATTTGATCTTCTATGTGCTCTATGTGTGTGAATCACTACATGCTTCTTAAACGGGCTTTCTCTTCCTCCAACAGGACACAAAATCCATTACATTCATGATATTACAGCTCTCTGAATAATTAAAATACTGAGATGTATACTTGATGTCATTTTCATGATGATAGGAGTTAAAGCATGTTATTAAACATGGGAACATGGTGGCGCAGTGCATGGCCTTCGATGAAATAATTTATTGCAGCAGTACTGTCTCTTTCAAACGTACTAACCTCCAATTCCTGTCCTTACTTTTCTTTCTCCAAATACCCAATCGCCACACAATCAGCTCTGTAATAGATGTTAAGCCATCTGTAAACTTAGAACGTCGATTCTTCAAAACTTTTAAGGAACATTGAAATATCTTTGTAGTACATGTTTAATTATTCTATCCATTTATCCTTCCAGTGTCGCACCAGCCCCAGCAAGAATACAGCGCGAGGCAGGAACAATCCATGAACGGAGCGCCAGCTCCTCACTAGTGCTGCGGCACCGTGTCCTCACATGTTTATTTATTAACAATATAAATTATTTAAATTAAGTTAAAGTTTTATCTGTATAATATAATAAACATATTCTGTTGCATTTCATCTTAAAAATGATATTGTTATCATATGTAAATACGTGCTTTATAAAGTGGCTCAGATTGTGCACTATTATAACTGTAACGCAAGTTTACAGTGAGGTAATTGTACTTATAAGTACAAAGCGTTCTACAGGGAGCGCTTGATGGACTGATTGAGTGCGTTTATAGTTCTTGGGATGAAACTGTTTCTGAACCGTGAGGAAAGGCTCCAAAGCGCTTGCCATATGAGAGCATACCAATAGACAGCATGGCTGAGGCAGTGTGTACTTGATGCTGTATACCGATAATCTCTTTCCAATCAGCTGCTGTCGAGCTGTGATTCCCCACTCAGATACAGTGATATAAATATTCAGAGTGGTGCAGTGAGAGTAATATGGAAAAAGATGTTTCGCTGTGGCAACCTCTAACGGGAGCAGCTGAAAGAAGAAGAAGGTGCAATGAGAGTAACAATGCTAAAGTAACTATGGTATTTAGAATAGTTTGACCATTCTGTGGATCATTATATTGTTGCAGGTTAATTACAATCAGATGCATTAAACTAATAAACAATATGCGGTTAATTTCAGTGTACAGTGACACGAACGTCTCGGAACACATACAAATTGGTTTACGACCAAAAAGTTCGCCAAACTTTTGCATCTGTTCACGACCACACACTCGGTATACGAACAAGCCAGTTTCCCTTTCGGTTTGTATGTGTTCAGTCTCTCCCTGTGCATTTCCTGTGCAGCGAGCAAGAGAGAGAGAGCGAGAGAGCGCGACACACACAAGAGAGAGACACACACACACACACAGGCGCACGAGAGAGAGAGACACACACACAGGCGCACGAAAGAGAGACACACACACAGGCATGCAAGAGAGAGACACACACACAGGCACGCGAGCGATAGAGAGAGAGAGAGAGAGAGAGACACACACACAGGCGCGCGCGAGAGAGAGAGAGACACACACATAGGCGTGTGAGAGAGAGAGAGAGACACACACACACACACACGAGAGAGAGAGACACACACACAGGCAGTGCGAGAGAGACACACACAAAGGCGAGCGAGAGAGCTGGATGCATAAGGTAGAGAAGGTAGTTAAAGAATGCACCGGGCTTGTTTTTGTTTTCACTTCTGTTTACAGCGATCATAGCGTGCATTATTGCAATGTTACTTTTCTTGGTGGTTTATTAAATTATGGATTTTTTCAAATGTTCATTTTTTTTCCCTGTGTTTAAAACTCATTAACAAAAAGTGTTTTTAGCCAGCGGTTGGTAGTGCTATAACGCAAACTATTGAAGTGTTAGTTTTCTCTGTTGTTCAAGGTTTTCTCAGTGTTATTCAATGTTTTTACATTTAGTTTACTATTATGCTGTGCATTCTATGGTTTAATTAACTATATTTGTGCTTAAAAACTTAAAAAAAATATATATTTACATACAGTTCGTATGGTCTGGAATGGATTAATTGTATTTACATACAATCCTATGGGGGAAATTACTTTGGTTCACGACCAAATTGGGTTACGACCAGAGTTTTGGAACGAATTATGGTCGTGAACCGAGGTTCCACTGTATTTATAAAGCCGTATCAGGGATGTAGATCTAAAAAAGAAAGGGAAACCACACTGGAACAGTAGCACTGCTTTGATGCTGGGTGCAACCAGTTTGCAAAACCGAGTGGAGAACTTGTGTACGCCAAGCATTTAGTTATCGTGAAAATGTGCGTGGCTTTACGCCAAGTTTAGATTTTATACATCTCGATTTGAGCATGGAAATGGGCTTACGCAACATTTTTGTGCGTATGCACCGTTTATACATGAGGCCGCAGCTGTTTTACAAAATCTCATCAATTACATTATTCACAATATCCTCATGATCTATGTTTTGGACCTCACTGATGATATTGTGATTTTCTCAAATAGGGATGTATAATTTAAACATGTAAGAGAAGTGCTTTAAAGATCAATATGACAATTTGTTTTTTAAAACTTGAGAAATGCGGGTTTTACAATTTCTCTGTAATATTTTTAAGTTATTAAATCTCACAGGCAGGTCAGAGCATAGAGAAGACAAAAGTTGCTCCCATTTTTGAGTGGAATTTCTCAGAGAGCGTAAAACAACTTCATTTTTTTTGGGAGTTCTTGAATTAAAATTAGTGCTCTATTAATATTTTAAGTTCTATGATTTCACTCGTAATGTCACTTGCAAGAAAAATTAGCTGAAGTTTGTTTGGTCCCTTAAGGCAGGGGTCCCCAACCCCCAGTCCGTGGCCCACTTCCGGTCCGCAGCCATCTGACAGTCGGGCCGCGAGAGAACTGCCGGCAACGGCGACTCACTCAAGACTTTTCAGAACGCTTGGCGGGCGGGGCTTTGTAGCGGTGCAGAGAGGAGAGAGACCGAGGTGAGAGACTATTACAACAAAGTATTTTTATGGTCCCGACAGTTTCCCCATATGACATGAGTCTATAGAAATCACGTTACTACGAAGTACATTCAACAGATGCTTTCATTACAACGAAGTGACCTTGAAATGCTTGAACGAATCATCCATAGAGCAGTTAGATCTGTGGTCGCAGCTCAGTTGTGCACGTTTGCACAACGATCCCCAAACAGAAACATTGTAAAAAAATCTCTTTCTTCGAACTTTCCTCGTACTGTTTTTTTTTTTTTTTTTGCTGTTTTTGTTGTCTGTGGTTTTCATTGATTCCTTTTGCTTATTGCTTGTCAACATTTGAAAAACATCCATTGGAATTTAACTCATTGTCACCCTCCTATAGAAACGGCAGACATGAAAAAAAGATAGCAGTGTTAATGTTTGTGATGTGCAATCTGTTGGATTGGCAAATGTGCAAATGTCTTTGTTATATGCAAAAAAAGAAGAAAAATCTCAGATTGCAAACGTATGCGAACTGCTTAATAACTTTAATAATAATAGAAATGTTATGTAAATTGTGTATAAAACTGCCCCCCCCAACCAATTCCAATCCTCCCCAAACCCCCCCCCCCCCCCCCCCGACCGGTCTGTGGAAAAATTTGCATCTAATAAAGTGGTCCTTGCTGTCAAAAAGGTTGGGGACCACTGCCTTAAGGCACAAAAATATTTTAAACAACCGATGAAACTCTTTATCTCTGCATCATCCAGATCCACTGTTGCAATTTAAGGTAGAGAGTGATTCTTCAAATATCAGGGTTGGGGCCAATTTATCTCAAAATTCTCCTGACACAGGAGACAATTAACCTGTGTACCTTCTTTGTCCAAAAAAATGTACCTCAGTCAAGCAAAACTATGAAGTATAGAAACCAGAAAACTGCTAGCAATAAAGTTAGCCTTAGGGGAATTACTTAATTTGCTTGAAGCTAGCCAGTTTTCTTACACCATTTATACTTACCATAAAAAAATAATATAGCTAAAGACTGGTAAAAGACTAAAAGGCAAGCTATGTGGGCTCTATTTCTAAGTAGATTTAATTGTGTTATTTTTTTAAAGACCTAAAAAAGCAGATGCTCTTTAGATATTAGACAATCAAGATATTTCACCCATGGAATCTGAGAACACTTTATCCCAGGAGAAATTTTTAGGCTCTACTGTTTTTATTGATATGATTACTAGATCTTCTGATGCTCTTGTTTTTTTCCTAAAGTTCCCAGTTATATTCCTGATAAAACACTTTATATACTATCCAGTTTCAGAGAAGAGGTGCAACAATGGTCACAATCTGTGTCTGATGTTTGGTAACCCTGGTATGTGACATTTACATTTATTTGCTTAGCAGATGCTTTTGTAATTACAAAAGAGGTTAATATAATCAAGTAAGCATCAGTCAGGTGGAACTGTTTACAAATACCACAAAACAAGGGATTAGTGGCAAGAATTGTATAAGGATAATAATAGTTTTGTGTTGGCATGTGATATTTACGATAGAGCAAAGCCTGCTTAAAGACTGCCCTTAGGGTTATTATAGCCTATTCCTCCTTTCTTCAATACCTTGGGAGTCTACCTCCATGGATTTTGTAACCGATCTGTCACATTCTCAACATTATACCAATATTTTAGTTGTTGTCTGTTCTCCAAATGTGTCCATTTTGAGCCACTGCAAAAAAAAACCTCCCCATAGCCATAGCATCGGCTGATGTTATTAGTGAAGTGATTTTTGGCTTTATGGTTTTCTGAAATCAATTACGTTTCTTAGAGAGGAGCACAATTAGTTTCACAGTTCTGGCAATTATTCTTTGCCAAGATATACTGTAAGCTCAATTTAATTTCTGGGTATCATCCCAAATCAAATGAACAGACAGACAGATTTATCCATGATCTGGAGAATGTTTTGTAGTGTACTGTCAGTGCCTTTAAGAGTAATTGGAAAACCAGGCTGTCCACTGCAGAATTTACTTGTAATGTCTTGCACCACTCTAACTTACAGATGTCTGCTTTTGAATACTTATGTGGTTTTAAACCATCACTATTAGAGCTAGATTCTGTTTCCTTATCTCTCTAACTAGGTTCCGCAATATAGAGAATATTTTGTGAGAGAGCCTAAAAATGGTATAAACTTCTCCCCAAAAATTTGCGGACTGAAAATGATCAGTTGCTTTCAGAGTTTAGGACTGCTCAAAAATGCCTCACTATGCCAACTGGCTCCTAGATTGTTTGAGCCATATTCTATTGGTAAATAGATTGGTCCTGTTACTTATAAGTTAGCTCTCTTCACTCACTTTATTCCCGTGTTTCATGCCTCACATCTCAAGCCTGTCCCTAATAAACATAAGTAATGATTGAAATAGTTTGTGTATTGGTTTGCTGAATTTGCTATGTTGTTTAGTGACATTTAGCAATTGCCGACGATTGTTAATGAAACAAACTGTGTCCATTTAGGTTACATATTGTCTGGGGTAGTGGTTAGCCCTTGGCTTCAGTTAGATTGTTTAGCTCTTTCAAAGATAGTCATCAGGATAAAAAAAACTGAGAGGAATAGCTGTTCCTGGCTTTTTCTAGGGTATTCTGAAGTGTAGTCCTTTCAGAGGAAGCAATTTGAAGATGATGCAACACGTAAGTGTATCCTGGTACCTCAGCAGGATTACCCCTGGTAATGTATCAAAGTTGAGGTAGCTAGCCTCAGCTAATGTTGAGATATTCTTGCTGTGTATTTAAAACCTACCTGTGCTGAGTGAATGTTGAACAAGAAAGTTTGACAGGACACATGTGTGAATTAAAGCTAAAAGATTAGGTATTTCCAGTATTAACTTGTCTACCAGGGTGGCACGGTGGCACAGTGTTAGCGCTGCTGCCTCGCAGTGAGGAGACCCGGGTTTGCTCCCCAGGTCCTCCCTGCATGGAGTTTTCATGTTCTCTCCGTGTCTGCGTGGGTTTCCTCCGGGTACTCCGGTTTCCTCCCACAGTCCAAAGACATTCAGGTTAGGTGCATTGGCAATTCTAAATTGTCCCTAGTGTGTGCTTGGTGCATGGGTGTGTGCATGTGTGTGTGTGTGTGCCCTGCGGTGGGCTGGCGCCCTGCCCAGGGTTTATTTCCTGCCTTGCGCCCTGTGTTGGCTGGGATTGGCTCCAGTAGACCCCCGTGACCCTGTGTTCAGATTCAGCGGGTTGGAAAATGGATGGATGGATAATGGATAGATGAATTGAAGTTGTCTACCAATGTAAAAAGAACTGCAGAGGCTAAAATTACTTTTCTTGACACTATTACACCACAAAACACCTAGATTATGTATATTTTCTTTTTTATGCCTTCTTTGTTGATTTTAAATTATTATTTTTCATATTGTGCAATTGTTGAGACCCTTTGAGACCTTCTCCAACTGTGCTACACATCGAAACATGTTTGATGTGTCTTTCAAGAATTCCTTGTCTGTTGCAAAGATAACCACAGGTTCATGGTGCCACAGAGGCAACTGCAAGTTGTGAGATTGTTGAGACCCTTTCAGACCGCGACACCACCAAGGCAACTGCTAGTTTGCAACCTCCCTGCGTAATGCATCTTTTGCCTGATGGTTGATGAGGGGAACATTCAGCCACTAACCCAGCCACTGACCTGGCTCCGTTACTGCTTGTTTGCTGTGCCCTATCTGTATTGAAGTGGTAGCTCCCATTTGAATAAATAACCTGATGATTTCTGTTTAAACTGGAATAAAGTTGGTTTCCTTGACGCCTTTGGATATTTTATGTGAAAAATTGTCTGTTTATTTAATATATACCATCAATGTAATGTGCTCCTATTTTCTGTTATGGTCCTCATGCTTTGTGGCTGGAACCAAAAGAAATGAAACAACCCTAATGTCATTGCTGAAGGACCACAGATCCTTCAGTGGGTTATTTGTGTTTGGAAAGTTTTCTTCTTTGTAAGTATTGATTTTCTGGCCTTTTCTGTTCTTGGATTTTCATTACGGGTTGAAGAACAAGATTTGTTGTTATTGGTTACCTTATTATTCAAACCCTTTTTGGCTTTATTTTTGTGCTTTTTTGTTGTTCTTTTGTATATATAAATAAATTATTTCTTTATTAAATTTTTGGTAGACCTGTTTCTTGTTTTCCTTAGCCTTGACAGACATTTTGATATATTTTGAGATATCTGAACTTTAAAAGTTGGTTTCCAGTTTTTGGGGCCTGGACAGTCCCAGAGCCTGCTAGTGGAGTTGGAAGGTCAGGCTACCTAAGGTGAGGCCTATTCTTTGCAGGCCACCGCCTGGTTTTATATGCCTCAGATTATTTTTCCGTTTTATGTACTGCTTTCTCACAACATTCATGTTTCTACATTTTTGCAGACTTTTTATTTTCATTTTTTGAGGAAGCTTGATGGGCGTGTCCAGAGTCCATGCTTTAGATGAAGAGCTATGTTCTGAATGGTAGTTCTTTGTCATCTTTTTCTAATCTAAATTCTAATCAAGCTTCAAGTCAAAATTTTCCATTTTCACATGTTGAACTTTTACTAAGGTCCTAAACCACAAATACTTAATCTTATTGTCATGTTTTTTAAATTCCTGTGGCACACTTTTGCTCTTCTAGCAGGTGCCTCTGTATGTTTGTCACCAGGGGCCTCAAGTATAAATGGTGCGTACGCACAAAAATGTTGCGTACGAATGTTTCCACGTTCAAATTGCGATGTATAAAACCTAAACTTGGCGTAAAGCCATGCACATTTCCACGGCAGCTCATACCCTGGCGTATGCAAATTCTGCGCTCTGTTTTGCAGACTGGCGGCACCCAGTGTCAAAGCAGTGCTACTGTTCCAGTGTGGTTTCCCTTTCTTTTTTAGATCCACATCCCTGACGCGGCTTTATAAATACACTGAAATTAACCGCATATTGGTTATTAGTTTAATGCATCTGATTGTAATTAACCTGTAACAATATAATGGTCCACAGAATGGTCAAACTATTCTAAATACAATAGTTGCTTTAGCATTGTAACTCTCACTAACCTTCTTCTTCTCCTTTCAGCTGCTCCCGTTAGAGGTTGCCACAGCGAATCATCTTTTTCCATATTACTCTCACTGCACCACTCTGAATATTTATATCACTGTATCTGAGTGTGGAATCACAGATGTACAGCAGCTGATCGGAAAGAGAATTATCGGTATACAGCATCAAGCACACGCAGCCTCAGCCATGCTGTCTATTGAACTGCTCTCATACAGCAAATGCTTCAGAGCCTTTCCTCGCGGTTCAGAAACAGTTTCATCCCAAGAACTATAAACGCACTCAATCAGTCCATCAAGTGCTCCTTGTAGAACTGTTTGTACTTATAAGTACAATTACCTCACTGTAAACTTGCGATACAGTTATAATATTGCACAATCTGAGCCACTTTATAAAGCGCGTATTTACATATGATGACGATATCATTTTTAAGATGAAATGCAGCAAAATATGTTTATTATATTATACAGATAATACTTTAACTTCATTTAAATAATCTATGTTGTTAATAAATAAACATGTGAGGACATGGTGTCGCAGCGCTAGCAAGGAGCTGGCGTTCTGTTCACGGATTGTTCCTACCTTGTGCTGTATTCTTGCTGGGACTGGTGCGACCCTGGATGGTTGGAATATTTAAACATGTACTACGAAGATATTTCAATGTTCCTTAAAAGTTTTGAAGAATCGGCGTTCTAAGCTTACAGATGGCTTAATGTCTATTACAGAGCTGATTGTGTGGCAATTGGGTATTTGGAGAAAGAAAAGTAAGGACAGGAATTGGGGGTTAGTACATTTGAAAGAGACAGTACTGCAGCAAAGAATTACTTCATCATAGGTTGCGCACGGCACAGCAAGCATCCTGCATGAGGCATGAACAATTACTGCGCCACGGTGTTCCCATGTTTAATAACATGCTTTAACTCCTATCATCATGAAAATTATATCAAGTATCATCTCAATATTTTAATTATTCATAGAGCTGTAATATCATGAATGTAATGGATTTTGTGTCCTGTCGGAGGAAGAGAAAGCCGGTTTAAGAAGCACGTATTGATACACACACATAGAGCACATAGAAGGTCAAATACAAAACAAAGCATTTAACATGCTGCTTTTGTTATGTTTGGATTTAAGAAACTAGTAAATGAGATGATTTTAAGATGAAGTTTATGGTGTTCTACTTAATGACAAAATAAACTACTTGATTAAAGTGGAAATTTCGAGATTAAAGTTGATATTTCATGCTTTTTTCCCACTGTGTGCCTATTATTTTTCTCTGTACCCTAATAAGCTTTCATATGACACTCAGAGGGTGGGCTACAACTCGCCTTTTCACGGCGACTTTGATATCTGACAACTTCTTTTTTATTTCGGGCACTGTGTGACTTTGTGAACTTGAGCTTTCGAGTTTCTCCGACACTCTGTGTCACTCAATCAACTTCCTTTTGTTGTTTACACCACTGTTTACACCAACAAATAGTAAGTTCTTCCATGCCTCCACTTGGTATTCGCTGAAATTCTTCTATTTCCCCCCATGCTTTTGCCATTGCCTTTTCACAAAATGCCGAGCTTAAGAGCTATTTGTATTGATTTGCATATTCAAAGAGGCGTAATTCTGGGAGGAGATGGAGCAGGACAGCAGGCGCGTGCACGTGCGTTACATTTTACGCTGTCCGGGATTTATGTAGCAGAAGGACGTGGAAGTTGGCATTTGCACAGATTTATGCATCTGGATTTTTTGTGGATACGAACATTTCTGCTTTTGTGCTTACGCCATGTTATAGAGTGAGTTCTATACACAGCTTTATTCATGAGGCCCCAGGACAATTTGGCCATTCTTAGGGGACATGTCTTGCACTGTTCAATGTCATAGATGTAACATTATTTAAGCCTGCACTGTGTGTATGTCTGTGTCCATATTTGTGGACAAACTCCCTTTTTCCAAGTGCTTTGTTCTAAATGCAAATTGTGGTTTTGACTTTCTGGCTATGATCTTTGTAAATGTGAGTTTGATTTATGTTTTGGGTTTAGTTGCTTGATCTTTTGTATGTATGGTTTTAAGCCTTTTTAATCTCGATCCTTACTATTGCACTAGTAGTCTGGCAATCTCCACAAATAATGGCAGAACAGATACCACAAATCATCCTGAAATTAAAGTCAGATGTCCTAGTTAACAAAATAATTTTAATAACATGTTATATGGTAAAGACGCAGTTAAATTTCCAGTTCAGCACTCAGTATAAGCATTATAAAATGTTATATATTAAAGATTTGTTTAATAATGATAGAGAGAATTCAGGCTGGCCATTAGTATGAACCATTAATGGGAAGCTGGAAAAAGCCAGAGCCATCAATGTCGCTGAAAGAAGAGTAGTAATGGAGGAAATCACATTTGCAACTGTAGAAGGTTATGATTTGTAGCAAATGGTGCATAGTATTTTAGGATTTACTGACATCTTGAAAACTTTCAACCTGATCTGAAAATTAAAAAAAAAAAAATACTATTCATATGTGAAACAGGTGTTAGATGGAATTGCTCATTTCAAAACAAAGGTAGTAACAGTGAAAAGGAATTTACCATGATTTTAAAAGAACCCAAGCTCTTTTACATTTAAATAAATAAATAGCAGTGTAAGTGGACATCAAACAAACATTTACTTTTACTGGTCTGCACAGACTGAGATTATTAAAGTTTACAAAAAAATTCCAAAGGCATTCTTTGATTAGTATATTTATCTGTTAATCTGGAATGGTAATGATCTTTTACATTTTATTTAAAGCAATATATAATCTGACACAATTCTATTTTAGTATTGAAGACTTCATGAATTTTTTCACTAATAAATTAATTAACAAGTGATAGGTTGAGATGTCATTTTCCAGGTACAGTTCCAGATACTGTATTGCTTCATGTCACTCTTTGGACTTGCCACATTAGTAACATTAAACTGATGATAGAAAAGGAGATTTCACATGTTATTTCCAAAATTTAAACCTATTACTTGACATAATTAAAAAAATTACTCATAATAAAATATACCTACTGCAGTTGCAGTGTAAATTTTAGACATAATTATTAAATTATGATTAAAGGGCCTTGTCCCAGAAACTTTCAATGCAGCTATCATTACGTCTATTTAAAAGAGTTCTGGTTTTGATCAAAATGTTCTTAAGAATTTCAGACCATTTTCCAATCTGTTTTGTTTTCTGTAAAGTTTTAGAGAAAAATTGTAACCATATAATTCAAATCTTACCTTAAAATAGTTTCTATGAGAAATTTCCATCTGGCTTTCACGCTGGTCACACCCCATAAACGACTTTTGCTCTTTTTTCAAATATGCTGTCATCTGTGTTGAAACAGGAAATGCCACTGTTATAGTGCTTTAAGACATCTGCACAGCTTTTGACATTTTTGTTGTAGCACTACTGGATAAAGGTTTAAGAGCTTAATTGGCAATTCAGGAATTGTTCTTACAGGTAGTTGCTTTCCTTTATACTTAATAAAGAAATTACTTCCATTTTAATGTATTCCTGTACACAATTTGACATGGTGTGTCTCAGGGTTCAGTGCTAGAACTAATTCTCATTTCTCTATATACTTTGTCATTATGAGATGTAATAAGGAAACAAAGTGTTATGAATTGGTGCCCCAAACACAGCAAAATGGGTGCAAGAACTCCTAAAAAGACCATAAAGACAGGACCTTAATCTAACCTGCCTGCCCAAGGAGACTCACCATAGACCAGCTTTTGAGAGGGAAAAATTCTAATCTTTGGTTCAACTTTAACAAAGACACCTTTGGAGCACATTGTACACTTATTCAGTGATCAGAGGTATGCTAACAATCCTTTGTTATGCACGGCCTTTATAGAGTAAAAATATACAAAATTATATTTAGCATAATACTGATAACATGTTAAAAAAACATAATTGATTAAAAGTGTTATGTGAAAGTTTTCCTCTACAATTCCTTCCTTATTATTGTTATTCATAGAAGGCATTATCATCAAAATAATGGGCAATGAAACTTAATGCTGACTTTCTGTTGTCTTGCTCATCACCCTTTTAGAATGAAGACCTACTCCAAACAACTACCATAATACTCACTGTAGCATTTTTGGCAAGCCTTCATAATACATTCAAAGAGGGACTATGTCATAAGTACCACAATTAGTATGGCAAAGATTACATCTACTGTAATTGTCTTTTCAACCACTTTAGTAACATGCATAACCAACTGAAGAGCTCCTGATTGTTGTTTTACCCACCAAAGAATAAAGGTGTCCACAGCTCAAAATTAAAAAGGCCAGTTTTCTGCCTCACTCCGCACTGTTCGTGCAACGCAGCCGCAGAGAGCTTAAACAACTCTGCACATCCACATAAAAACCAAGGGGTAAAATTTCTTGAAGGCTTTTACTGGACGTACCTCGTTGTAAACTGAAATAAATACAATAGAAACATATAGGCATATACAGGTGTACAACCAAAGACAATAAAGAATGATTTACAAAGCAATACATAGCAGACAGTATACGTTAAACAATAAAGCTTTAAAGACACTTAAAAGGCGAGTGATTTCCATGGTTGGATCAAGACAAAGAGAAGCCTGTAGACAGAGGTTTAAATTGCTGCGTATCACAACTAACCAGACCCAGGGGTTTATATACCTTAAAGATACGCTTCGGACGTGACTGAAACAAGAGATAAAGGAGTGCCTACGTGAGACACATGGGGTGTATTGTATTCAGATGTTTATTATGGGATCTACATGCTTTACGTGAGTTTCATAGACATTTATGGCACCACTGTGAGTGTGGGACGTGACAAGACAAAGGGGGTGCACAGCTCAACAAATAACAGCTAACAACATGTGGGGCAGAACAGCCAGATTTAATAGATAATTGCCGCGTCTTAGAGGGGGCATGGTAGTGTGGCCGGAGAGGTTCTCGGGCGCATCTGTAATTGATGCCGGGAGCTGCTAATCGCCACACCTGATCCCCGTCCCTGTAATATATAGTAGAAGTATAAGGCGGATAGGGGAATCAGAAAAAAGGAAAGAACGGGAATGGAGGTTAAAGGAGAAGAAGGTGGCAGGAAGGAGAAAGCCGCTGCATGAGCGAGTGAGAGCGCGAGCGAGAGCAGGCTTGTTGAAGGTTGAATGCAGTTGGTAGGAGCGCCCCAGAGGAGTGTTTGGCCAACTCTTGGTTTTGAGGGGTGGGTCAGATTGAAGTGGTCACTCCAGCTGAGCAGTTTTGAGGAGCTGGAGTTACCGGCAGAGGAGATGACTTGCTGTTGAAGGGAGTGGCAGTCGAGGAGGCTTTGGGCGTGTTGAGCCCCAGCGTGAGCGCCCTGGCCACTGGGGAGGGAACCCAAGTCTCGGTCTGGCTGGAGCCTTACGTAGTCGGGGATTGGAAGGCTACCAGACCAGAATAGGAGGGAGCTGCATTTGCTGGTAGGGCGACTCTCCTGTTGTGGGGCCCGTATGGGAGAAGCAGGGGAGCTGCTAGTAGAAAGAAGAAAGCACCAGAGTTTTAAGACAAGACTGCTTCCAGCCATTATCATTCTAACCTCGTTTTAAAAGGATGTATTTGTTAGATTTTAATCTCCATGGTTCACCTGTTTTAACGGATTATTTATTTAAGAACTATTTGAGACACTGCCCTTATTTATTTGGACACTGTTTTTGGTTTTGTTTTTAAATAAAAGCACTTTGCACTTATTGCATCATCCCCTTGCTTTGTTGTTGATGTCTTCACTGTCTAGCTTATCGGTGACATTACTGACGGTGTCGGGTTCAAGAACTCCCCAGAAGCCTAGATGGGAGCATGGAGTAGAACCCGCATTGTCACAAGATCATCCAGGACATGTGTGACACCCCATGTAGTGGGAATTGGGGTCACCAGCCTACACTTTAATTGTCTAAGCATGATCAGGATGATGGTGTAAGACAGGGATACACGGACACAAAAAGGTTTTTTTTCTTTTTTTTTTTCTTTATTTCGCCTTATACGATTTCTCGTATTAGGAATTTGATTTATGTCTTGCTCAAGGGCCCACCAGTGACAGGGATTAGAACCGGCAACCTTCGGGATACCAGTGCAGATCCTTAGCCTCAGAGCCACCACTCTGAGTTTTTTGAAAAATAAAGTGAGGTTTTATTTACAGGTGCACTTAAAGAAAAGCAAAAATAATGTCCTGTGGAATTTATATATCGATACACAGTCCAATACCGTAAAGGACACACAAAAACAGTAATTAAATGGAACCCAAAAATGACTATATACAGTATTTATAGTGCTGACTGAAAGTCCCAATTGAAAAGTAAAATACACTCAAACTAATGAAACCCATATATACACAAAACCCAATATGAAGCAGTCTTCCTACACAGTGATCCAAGTCAGGAAGCTGCTCCTTCAAACAGTGTATTGTACAGGATTCACCCAAAAATATTCAAAATACAGAAAAAAAAAGTGTGTATACAAAAATAAACAGTGTACCAATAACCACAACCCAATAAATACCTCCACCAAAGTTAATACAGAGATATTTATAGATACAAGAAAAAAATGAATATTTTCAATAATCATGGCACAAGCAGTAGAGCTTGGTAAATTCAAGTACCTTTCTCTTAGCCAGATCTAGTCAGAAGAACCAGCCTCTAGAGGGCGTAATTCCTTTTTGTATTTGGCGCGCTCGCGCCGACCAATTAAACTGTTCTACGTCACCCTTCTACAGGTACACGATGACATGAACTCGTCTGCGAAAAGTGCCGTCTCCTGCCCTGCACAATTCCTATAAAAATTTGAGCAGCCGGCATGCACGCACGTAGCTGTGCCAGCCTTTGAGATGCGGACTGCCCTTCTGCCTTAAGTGAAAGTAAGCACTTTTAAATTTTTTCCTCCTTCCCTGAGCTACTGCTCAGACAATTTCAAACATGGGATCCCTTTTCTAAACTGTTGCAAACTAATATTAAGGAGCTTCGCACTTTCTTTTGCTCCTGTAATGTTATGAGGTTGTGGGAGGCACCCGCAAGAGTGGAAGACCAACAATGCCATCCCGGCCTGTCAATGGCAGGGCCGTCTCTTCACTCTACATGAGACCCACTGCGACACTCCCCAAAAGGCACTAATATGGTCAGCGAAGATGTCTCTCTACACTATATGGAAAAAAAGAAAAAGGCAAGTTTAATTTCTTTATACCTTTTTTTTCCCCAAACAAATGCCTCTCTTTTAACACTGCAGAGGACACTAAACTAATTTTATTTAATTACTGGTAATGCCAGTGAGGCATATTACCACACACCCTCCCCCTCAAGATTTCAGGTCATATGTGCGGGATAAATAACCTGCCAATAGATTCTCTTTCCCAGCAACATAACGTATCTGAAACCTGTATAGCTGGAGTGCCAAATACCAGTGGGCCACACGAGCATTTGAATGCCTCATCCTTTGGATCCACTGCAAAGCTCGGTGGTCGCTCTCCACAATAAATTTGTTGGAAAGACGATAATACTTTAGGCTGTCTATAGCCCATTTTATTGCTAATCCTTCCTTCTCTAAGGTAGCGTATTTCTTCTCTCGGTCAAACAGCTTCCTACTGATAAACAAAATTGGCCTCTTCTCGTCACCCTCCCCCTGCATCAAGGCTGCTCCTAAACCTTCTCCAGTGGCGCCAACCTGCAAAATAAAAGGTTTTGCAAAGTCAGGACAATGCAATACAACATTTTTACAAAATATCTTTTTCAAAGATTGAAAGGCATTTTCACATGACTCTGTCCATTTGATGTTTCGTGGTGTATATTCTTTAAGCAGGTCGGTGAGGGGGCGCTACAATCTTAGAAAAATTGGGGATAAATCTTCGGTACCACCCCACCAAACCAAGGAATGACCGGTCCTGCTTCTTTGTTCCAGGACGCGGACGATTCTTTATAGCAGCCATTTTGTCGATTTAGGGTCGGATCAAACCGCCCCCTATGGTGTACCCAAGGTATTGCACTTCTTCTTTAGCAATGACTGTTTTTTCAGGGTTAACTGCAAGCCCAGCTGTTTTTAACCTATCAAACACATCCGCCAGGTGTTGTAGATGTTCCTCCCAGGTCTTGCTGTACACAACAACATCATCTATGTATGCTCTAGCGTACATCTCTGCTCCTTGCAGCACTTTGTCCTTGAGGCGCTGGAAGTTTGCCGCAGCTCCATGAAATCCAAAAGGCATGACCATGAACTGGTACAAACCTCCGGGAGCCCTGAAAGCGGTAAGTTATTTTGCCTCTTCTGTGAGTGGGACCTGCCAATAACCTTTGCAAAGATCAATTGTTGTTAAATATTTTGCAGGACCTAGCTGCTCTACCAGCTCATCCACTCTAGGCATTGGCTATGTATCAAAAGCTGAGATGGCATTTAGCTTACTATAGTCCACACAGAACCGCATTTGTCCGTTCTTTTTAGGAACGAGTACCACAGGACTACACCAGTCACTCACCGAAGGTTCGATGATGCCTAAACCTTTCATCTGGTCCAGTTCTTCTCTAAAAACCTCTTGTAGGCGTGCAGGGATCCTGCAATATGATGTTCTCACAGGACTTGGGGAGGTAAGGCGAATATCATGATGTATAAGAGGAGTCTTACCAGGCAAAGATCCAAACAGACCCTCTGGAATCAACTATTGTAATTTAGCTCTTTTTGTCTCTTCTAGATGTTCCAATGATGGTCCCACTTGGACCTCTCTGCAGGATGCAAGTACTGCTCCTCTGATTCCTCTTCCTCTGGAACGCTACAAATTAATAGCTGACTGGAAGGGTTAGTATATTCCTGCCATGGCTTCAGCATATTAATATGAAAAGTCTGCCTTAATTTCCTAGGGTGATCAGGCATATCAATCTCATAAGTGACAGGACCTTTTTGAGCAACTACAATGTATGGCCCTTGCCACTTGGCTAAAAGAGCTGCCCTCTGAAGTAGGTAATAATAACAGTACCTTTTGTCCAACTGTAAGTTTTCGGTCTCTGACTGTCTTGTCATACCACGCTTTCTGCTTGGCTTGTGTGTTTTCCATGTTTACTTTTACAAACTGCAACAGATTGGCAAATTTTTCCTGCAACTGAAGGACAAATGTTAGCACATTTTGGGATTCAGTTCGGTCTCTATTTCCCTCTAGAGTTTCCTCTAGATAGATAGATAGATAGATAGATAGATAGATAGATAGATAGATAGATAGATAGATAGATAGATAGATAGATAGATAGATAGATAGATAGATACTTTATTAATCCCAAGGGGAAATTCACATACTCCAGCAGCAGCATACTGATACAAAAACAATATTAAATTAAAGAGTAATAAAAATACAGGTAAAAAAAGACAATAACTTTGAATAATGTTAAAGTTTACCACCCCGGGTGGAATTGAAGAGTCGCATAGTTTGCGGGAGGAACGATCTCCTCAGTCTGTCAGTGAAGCAGGACATTGACAGCAGTCTGTCACTGAAGCTGCTCTTCTATCTGGAGGTGAGACTGTTTAGTGGATGAAGTGGATTCTCCATAATTGATAGGAGCCTTTTGAGTGCCTGTCGCTCTGCCACGGATGTCAAACTGTCCAGCTCCATGCCAACAATAGAGACTGCCTTCCTCACCAGTTTGTACAGGTGTGAGGACTCCTTCTTCTTAATGCTGCCTCCCCAGCACACCACGGCATAGAAGAGGGCACTCGCCACAACCAACTGATAGAACATCTTCAGCATTTTATTGCAGATGTTGAAGGATGCCAGTCTTCTAAGGAAGTATAGCCGGCTCTGTCCTCTCTTGCACAGAGAATTAGTATTGGCAGTCCAGTCCAATTTATAATCCAGCTGCACTCCCAGGTATGTATAGGTCTGCACCTTCTGCACACAGTCACCTCTGATGATCATAGGGTCCAGGAGGGGTCTAAGCCTCCTAAAATCCACCACCAGCTCTTTGGTTTTGCTGGTGTTCAGGTGTAGGTGGTTTGAGTCGCATCATTTAACAAAGTCCTTGATTAGGTTCCTGTACTCCTCCTCCTGCCCACTCCTGATGCAGCCCACGATAGCAGTGTCGTCAGCGAACTTTTGCACATGGCAGGACTCTGAGTTGTATTGGAAGTCCGATGTATATAGGCTGAACAGGACCGGAGAAAGTACAGTCCCCTGCGGCGCTCCTGTGTTGCTGAGCACAATGTCAGACCTGCAATTCCCGAGACGCACATACTGAGGTCTGTTTGTAAGATAGTCCACGATCCATGCCACCAGGTATGAATCTACTCCCATCTCTGTCAGCTTGTCCCTAAGGAGCAGAGGTTGGATGGTGTTGAAGGTGCTAGAGAAGTCTAGAAACACAATTCTTACAGCACCACTGCCTCTGTCCAAGTGGGAGAGGGAGAGGGAGAGAGGCACAGAAAGGGGTCTCCGCACATGACGACCATACAACAGCTCAAATGGAGTGAATCCTGTGGATGCCTGCGAAACCTTCCGGTAAGCGAACAACAGCTATGGTAGCCATTGGTCCCAATCTGATCCAGTCATGCTAAGAGATTTCCTCAGCATCTGTTTTAGGGTGGCATTAAATTGCTCCATTAGCCCATCCATCTGCGGGTGATAGGGTGTGGTCCTTAACCCCTGAATTCCTAACAAACTATTCACCTGTCTTATCAATTTTGCCGTTAGATTGGATTCCTGGTCAGTTAACATTTCCCTTGGGATCCCCACCTCGGCAAATAGCTGTATTAAAGCTCTCACGATGTTACTTGCATTTGTCTTTTTCAGGGGAAAAGCTTCCGGGAACCGGGTTGCATAGTCACACACCACCAGAATATATTTATGTCCAGTGCGGCTACGCTCGACAGGACCCACAATGTCAACCACTATCCTGGAAAAAGGCTCTTCTACTACAGGCAAAGGTATTAGTGGAACTTTGTCTCATCTCTTCACTGGTCCAACTTTCTGACACTCTACACATGCTTTTATATAATTTGCTACATCTTTAGACCATCCCGGCCAATAAAAATGTCGTGCTAGCCTATCAGATGTTTTTACTTGCCCCAAATGACCTGACCAGGGAATGCTATGGCTAATATGTAGCACTTTCTCCCTCAGACTAGATGGCAACACCAGTCTCTGCCCATAGTCATCTCGATGATACAGGAGATCATCTTTAATGATAAATTTCTCTCCAGTCTTAGACTGCGAACCCTTTGTGGCCTTGTCAAAGCAGCTACGCAGACTGGGGTTGTCCCGCTAAGTGGAAGCCACATCACTCGGTAAGTCGCTGCTGTTTCCTGTGAGATCCAAAGGCAATATGAGCTCGCCCTGCTTCTGGGGAACGCCCCAGAGCTTCTCACGCCTTCTCTGTCTACAGGCTTTACGGACTGTGCCACTCTTGTCAGCTTCCACAAACAGCAGCGCTTCCCAGCCATCCTGGGCATTTTGTTTTTGCCTTGCCGCTTGGGCCCTTGTGACCATCAGAGTCTCTGCCTGCAGAGTACCCTGTAAGTGATCTTCGATCCCTGGCACATCCAACCCAAGTAGAATCGGGTAAGGCATGTTTTCTAATATGCCCATGGGTAACTTTTAACCCAAACCTTGGATCTCCAGGTTCACCCGGACCAGAGGATTGGTGACTTCTTCACCACTGACACACCTCAATACTAACCTGCTGACCTGACTCTACCACTTGGTCGACCAAACAGTCTTTCCTCACCAGAGACTGGGTGCTTCCTGTGTCTATTAATGCAGGGTACAGTTTACCTGCCATAGAAACCCTTAGAATCTTCTCCCTGTTCTTAAAAGGCGTCTTCTTTTCAGGTAGGGGGCATGGAACAAAACAAAGTTTTGTCTCCTTTCGTTTGTTTGGACAAAACTTAATTAGATGGCCTTTCTGTCCACAACCAACCTCCCCTGTTATCTGGCTTTGCAGGTGGGTTGACTAAACTTGTAGGACCACGACCCATTTCACCCTGAGACATACCCGTGGGCTTAGCTGTGATTCTGGGCCTCTGAATGACTTTATCTTCCTTTTGCAGGTTCCTTGGACGATGGGCGGCCAGGAACACCTCAGCCAGTTCTGCTGCTTCTTTAGAATTGTTTGGCCGATGCTCCTCCACCCATGTACAGAGTTTAATGTCAAATACCTGCAAAAGTTGTTCTAACAAAATAAAGTCAATTATCAGGTGTTGAGTGTTTCTGGGGTTGTAACCATTTTGTGCACAATTCTTTCAACAGTGTCAGAAGTTCTTTAGGAGACTGTCTTTCCTCCCATTTGAGAGAATGGAATTAGGGAATCCATTCCCGGGAATTTGGGAATCCCGCATTTCATTCCCAGGAATCCCGGGCATCTCACATGTGAAGGGTTTTAGAATGACTGACACTTATTTTAATAAAACTACTGCAATATGTTGACACAAATAAAAAGACTAACCTTATCTACAAGCAGTTCATGCTGTCATAGAAGTACATGTATCTTTAGTTGTGGTAATAAGAGCATAGAAAGCACAATGTCCTCACAGGTGGCGCAGTGATAGAGTGGCTGCTTTGTAGTAAGGAGACTGTGGAAGATTGTGGGTTCGCTTCCCAATTCCTCCCTGTGTGGATAGCGCTTTGAGTACTGAGAAAAGCACTATATAAATGTAATGAATTATTATTAGGCGGCACGGTGGCGCAGTGGGTAGCGCTGCTGCCTCGCAGTTGGGAGATCTGGGGACCTGGGTTCGCTTCCCGGGTCCTCCCTGCGTGGAGTTTGCATGTTCTCCCCGTGTCTGCGTGGGTTTCCTCCGGGCGCTCCGGTTTCCTCCCACAGTCCAAAGACATGCAGGTTAGGTGGATTGGCGATTCTAAATTGGCCCTAGTGTGTGCTTGGTGTGTGGGTGTGTTTGTGTGTGTCCTGCGGTGGGTTGGCACCCTGCCCAGGATTGTTTCCTGCCTTGTGCCCTGTGTTGGCTGGGATTGGCTCCAGCAGACCCCCGTGACCCTGTGTTCGGATTCAGCGGGTTGGAAAATGGATGGATGGATGGAATTATTATTATTAACGTGTCCAGCGTGCGGTCATCCATGCGAGAGTGCACCTTCGTGCAGAAATACGCCAGCCGCTGAGAAAGCACGCTCTGCCTCCACTGAAGTAGGCGGCACAATCATCAGATACTGATACACTTGTTCTAAACAACGCCCGCACTTGCCGTTGTGCTGAAACACTGCCATTTCAGCTTTTACTGATTCATCCAGTTTCTTGTCATCATTCTGTGATGGCAAGTTTCTTGGCACAGACAATGTGGATGCAACAGACATTGCAATTTCAAGTTGCTGTTCAAAGTTGTTGTCTGATGAAGTGCAAGCTGCAGCAATGGCGCCGCCTTAATTATTTTCAGCTATAACTCTGTTATTTCTTGATCGATTTTTACACTTTTACACGCTATATATGCGAGCTTGGCTGTTCCCGTTTTCCTGGGAATTACAGCAGTTTCATTCCCGGGAATGCGGGAATGAAAAATGTCCGGGAATCCTGGGCTCCCGATTCCCTAAATGGAACCTCAACCTGTATGTTTCGGTCCTAATCTCGTACTTCTCAAGGATGGCAGCTTTTAATGAGTTGTAGATCAGGGACTCATCTACTGGCATGGCCAAAAATGCTGCCCTGGCCCCTACTGTAAGTAAAGGAACAAGACAGATTGCCCAATCTGCTCTTGGCCAGTCACACACAGTAGCCACCTTTTTGAATGCTGAAAGGTAATGTTCTATGTCCTCGGGCTCCTGGAAGGGCACCAGATGAGGGTATTCCCATGTTCTTGTTGAGGCTCCTCTACTTCTTTCTACAGATTCATCGGAATTGGAGGAGTGGGACTGTTGCACCAAATTCACCTGTCCCTGTAGCTGGGTGAACTGATGCTGCAGACTTTTGAACCGCTGTTCCAACAGATGGTCCTTGTCCTCCTGCACAGCAACGAATTGTCGCAAAACCACCTCCACTGCACGGATATCTCCAGTGAATTGGACTTCTTTTCCTGCCAGTGCTGCTCCGTAGGCCACTCCAGTGTTGCGATCTGGAATGCCAACTCCTTGAAGTTTCTTTGGAGCCATACTGCCAAAAACTGTCTTCGTCCGTACTCAAAAATACTGTCTCACCACTCCTGATCAGATCCCACCGCTGCCACCAAAATGTGACACCCCGTGTAGTGGGAATTAGGGTCACTAGCCTACACTCTAAGTGTCTAGTATGTGAGACTGAGCGTGATCAGGATGATGGTGTAAGACAAGGATACATGGACACAAAAAGGGTTGGGTTTTTTTTGAAAAAAAAAAAAGTGAGGTTTTATTTACAGGTGCACTTAAAGAAAAACAAAAATAATGTCCTGCGGAATTTATATATTGATAGACAGTCCAATACTGCAAAGGACACACAAAAACAGTAATTAAATGGAACCCCAAAAAATGACTATATACAGTATTTATAGTGCTGACTGAAAGTCCCAAAAGAAAAAGTAAAATACACACAAACTAATGAAACCCATATACAGGTGCTGGTCATAAAATTAGAATATCATGACAAAGTTGATTTATTTCAGTAATTCCATTCAAAAAGTGAAACTTGTATATTAGATTCATTCATTACACACAGACTGATGTATTTCAAATGTTTATTTCTTTTAATGTTGATGAGTATAACTGACAACTAATGAAAGTCCCAAATTCAGTATCTCGGAAAATTAGAATATCAATTAAGGCCAATGCAAAAAAAGGATTTTTTAGAAATGTTGGCCAACTGAAAGGTATGAACATGAAAAGTATGAGCATGTACAGCACTCAATATTTAGTTGGGGCTCCTTTGGCCTGGATTACTGCAGCAATGTGGCGTGGCATGGAGTCGATCAGTCTGTGGCACTGCTCAGGTGTTATGAGAGCCCATGTTGCTCTGATAGTGGCCTTCAGCTCTTCTGAATTGTTGGGTCTGGTGTATTGCATCTTCCTCTTCACAATACCTCATAGATTTTCTATGGGGTTAAGGTCAGGCGAGTTTGCTGGCCAATCAAGAACAGGGATACCATGGTCCTTAAACCAGGTACTGGTAGCTTTGGCACTGTGTGCAGGTGCCAGGTCCTGTTGGAAAATGAAATCTGCATCTCCATAAAGTTCGTCATCAGCAGGAAGCATGAAGTGCTCTAAAACTTCCTGGTAGATGGCTGCGTTGACCTTGGACCTCAGAAAACACAATGGACTAACACCAGCAGATGACATGGCACTCCAAACCATCACTGACTGTGGAAACTTTACACTGGACCTCACGCAACGTGGATTCTGTGCCTCTCCTCTCTTCCTCCAGACTCTGGGACCTTGATTTCCAAAGGAAATGCAAAATTTACTTTCATCAGAGAACATAACTTTGGACCACTCAGCAGCAGTCCAGTCCTTTTTGTCTTTAGCCCAGGCGAGACGCTTCTGACGCTGTCTCTAGTTCAAGAGTGGCTTGACACAAGGAACGCGACAGCTGAAACCCATGTCTTGCATACGTCTGTGCGTGGTGGTTCTTGAAGCACTGACTCCAGCTGCAGTCCACTCTTTGTGAATCCCCACATTTTTGAATGGGTTTTGTTTCACAATCCTCTCCAGGGTGCGGTTATCCCTATTGCTTGTACACTTTTTTCTACCATATCTTGTCCTTCCCTTCGCCTCTCTATTAATGTGCTTGGACACAGAGCTCTGTGAACAGCCAGCCTCTTTAGCAATGACCTTTTGTGTCTTGCCCTCCTTGTGCAAGGTGTCAATGGTCGTCTTTTGGACAACTGTCAAGTCAGCAGTCTTCCCCATGATTGTGTAGCCTACAGAACTAGACTGAGAGACCATTTAAAGGCTTTTGCAGGTGTTTTGAGTTAATTAGCTGATTAGAGTGTGGCACCAGGTGTCTTCAATATTGAACCTTTTCACAATATTCTAATTTTCCGAGATACCGAATTTGGGACTTTCATTAGTTGTCAGTTATAATCATCAACATTAAAAGAAATAAACATTTGAAATACATCAGTCTGTGTGTAATGAATGAATCTAATATACAAGTTTCACTTTTTGAATGGAATTACTGAAATAAATCAACTTTGTCATGATATTCTAATTTTATGACCAGCACCTGTATACATAAAACCCAATATGAAGCGTTCTTCCTCCACAGTGATCCAAGTCAGGAAGCTGCTCCTTCAAACAGTGTATAGTACAGGATTCACCCAAAAATATTAAAAATACAGAAAAAAAGTGTACTGTATATGCAAAAATAAACAGTACACCAATAACCACAACCCAATAAATACCTCCACCAAAGTTAACCCAGAGAAAGGTATAGATACAAGAAAAAAAAAGAATATTTATAATAATCATGGCACAAGCAGTAGTGCTTGGTAAATTCAAATCGGTGTTCTACCAAGTACCTTTCTCTTAGTCAGAAGAACCAGCTTCTAGAGGCCGTAATTCCTTTTTGTATTCGGCGCCCTTGCGCCGACCAATTAAACTGTTCTACGTCATCCCCCCATGAGTACGCGATGATGTGAACGTGTCACCTGCCCTGCACAATTCCTATAAAAATTCGAGCAGCCGGCGCCCGCGCGCGTAGCTTTGCTGGCCTTTGAGACGCGGACTGCCCTTCTGCCTTAAGTGAAAGTAAGCACTTTTAAATTTTTTCCTCCTTCCCTGAGCTACAGCTCAGACAACTACAAACATGGGATCCCTCTTCTAAACTGTTGCAAACTAATATTAAGGCGCTTCGCACTTTCTTTTGATCCTGTAGTGTTATGAGGTCGCGGGAGGCACGCGCAGGAGTGGAAGACCAACAATGCCATCCCGGCCGGTCAATGGCAGGGCCGTCTCTCCAGTCTACACGAGACCCACCGCGACACTCCCCAAAAGGCACTAATATGGTCAGCGAAGACGTCTCTCTACACTATATGGAAAAAAAGAAAAAGGCAAGTTTAATTTCTTTATACCTTTTTTTCCTAAACAAATGCCTCTCTTTTAACACTGCAGAGGACACTAAACTAATTTTATTTAATTACTGGTAATGCCAGTGAGGCATATTACCACAGCATGGTGGATGTGGTCAGCTAATGATAACAGGTTCTCAGATTAGTCAGGGATTTGGGCACAGCACTATACACCGACAACTCCACAAGTCCTGTTCTTGAATTTCACTGCCTTAATTGCCATCATCTCCACAGATATTTCTTCAACAGCATCAGCTGTCATGTTAGTTATGCCTTGCAAAGCCTCAGCCAGTATGTTGATTCTTTGACATCTAGTAATATCAGGTAATAATATAGCAGATGGAAGAATGACTCCTATTCCCCTGACCCATTCTGGAAATGGATGTACAGTGGATGATATTACTTGGTCTGCCCCTTTTCTTTTGTGGTGGGGTGGCTATGGGAGTTTCTGGTGAACTGTTATGTAAGGAATCACTTATGCCCAATAGCAGATACCACACCACCCTTTAGGCAACCATGGATAAATGTTCTGGCCAGAAACAAAATTAGTAGCATTAGTAGCCACTGGAACCTGTGATCAGTGAAGAAGGAGTCCTCTTTGAAGCTTGTATAACTCCAGGAACCCCTAGTGCAAAGTGGCCCAAATTGTTGAATTAACCAAATGTTAAACTATCATATTACTGGGTGGAAATAATAGCTGCTGATAAAAAACTCTACCCACAACCATTATACTCTACCGCATAAACATAATATGGTCAGAATAGGGACTAGCAAAGCATGGTGATCAACCCATATTGTGAGGTAATGAAGGATACAATTAAATCATATTATAATGTCTCAATTTTCATCAGTCATCTTTCTTTTGATTAGATATTCCGTGCTAAAACTAAAAAGTTAGACATAGTAAATGGAATGGCACATAAGGGAATGGCTGTATGGGCTGCAAGTGGAAACACCATACAAGACCAGCATGAAGTGCTAGGCCAAATATGAGTTAATGCCATGTATTTCACATTTATGCTCATCGTCTTTGATAGGTTTAATATTGTCACACGCATCAGTTTAGGAAACAGCTTAAGGGCTCTGGTGAGGGTAGCTACAAGCCAAACAAAGGGTTGGCACTGTTTGCAAATGCCTTCCGTCTTCCTTCTTCTGCAGAAGGGAAGACTGACAAGCATTTCACCTCTGACATCACTTCCGTTGTCTGCCCTCCTGGACCCACCCCTCACTGCCTGATAACCATATGACCAGCAGTTTGGACATCTTTGAGTTAATTCCGTTTGAACCAGGATGGTGCCCCAACCCTTTCACTTTGTTGTTTCCTCTTACAATATACAGTATGTATAAACTAAGATCTAAGCTATCATCTAGGGAGAAGTTATAGAACATTAGTAGTAAGCATAAAAAATATTTTGTGCTCTCTGTCTTGTATTGGTCAGTACTCTGCTTTGCATTGTATTAGTAAATACTATCTTAATTAAAGTGTGTTTAACAAAGATGGAGGCTCAAAAATATACAAATATGAGTAATTATAAAAGGCTGAATATAAAATGTGAAATGTAAAAAGATAAATATGTGAAGTGTAAATATATGTATAATATTTATAAAAGGATACATTTATTGTTGGAACTCTCTGATTGAGAGTTCTTTTATAAATCTCCCCTGCTTCTAATCATCAATTTGAGAACCAACAAACTCATTGTAGACCCAATGGTCCGTCTTCTTTCTTCCCTCTTACTGCAGCTAAAGGCATTTACTCAGCAGGTGTTGCCAGTACTATCTTTGCTGAGGAGATCTCACCAAGCACACAACCTACTTGTACTGTTAGCCAAGGACCCAAGTATGAATTCTCTCTAACATCAACACTTTGGAGGTCACTAACAAGACCTGTAATGGATATTTCCACTTTTGGCCCAGGCATTCTTTTCTTTTGAAGTTCTTGATAAGAACCCAATCACCTGGCTGGAACGATTATGTGTTACAAGCTTGAGGTTCCAGCAGGGCATCTTTAACCTACTGATATAATGATATGAGATTTTTACTCATTGTTAAACAATTCTGAAGCCCGTCAAATGTAATTTTGCTTAACATTCCTCAGTATCACAATGGTGATGGAGAAGCAGGTTGTTAACATTGGTCTGCCCACGAGGACTTCATATGGTGAAAGGTAATTCACACAAACACCAAAGGATGAGCTTACCGCCAATTCAAACAGGTTTCTGTACATATTTAAGCCAACTTAGACTTGATGGTGAGATTCGTTCTCTCTTCCTGTCCAGAAAAGTGTGGATGATAGGCATAGTAGACTGACTTTTCCACTTGGAGAGCCATACAAAGGTCCTCTAAGAAGTTGTTAACAAAATGGCTGCTTTGATCCAAAGAGATTAATATAGGAATCCCAAACATCTGAATAATTTCCTTCAAAAGAAAATTAGCAAATATGGTGGACTGACATCTGCCAGTAAGAGCTGCAAACATGTCTATAATGACAGGCATCTATTCAAAACACTGGCATTTTGGCAATTAAGCAAAGTCTAAATGTGAACAAGAAATCCCAAAAGATGGGAGAGGGAGAGGACCTGATTCAAAGGTTTCAAATTCTGAATAGACACCATAGCTCATGACACTGTGCCCATTTTCCATATGAAAATAAAATACATCAACAAATAGTGATGCCTGCATTGGGCAAGGGGTAGGGGTCTCTAAATCCACTCAGGCCTTCGTTACTACCAAATGCACAGATGTGTCTTTCTCCATCATGTGGAGTAATCAAAATAATCTCAATGTATGTCTATACAGTATATATTGTCACGCACGAGCGCATGGGGAGCATCTTAAGGACCCGACACGCACTGTGACAAGTCGTGCCAGGGGACAACAGCGGGGTACTAACCTCTCTTTTTATATTCCCCTAGAAAGAACGAAGCACCGCTGCCATAACTTTTCCCGGAGGACTACTGAAACCAGCCATTTCTGGGTTCCTTTCTAACCTCTGGTCCCCTCCTGATGACGTCATCTTCCCATCCATCACCACGGCTTTCCCAGCATCCCTTTACATCTTTTCCAGTCCCCCCTTATAAATTGTCTGTCTAGCCATCTTTTTTTTGTCTGTTGTACTTGTTGAAAACACTGACGCAAACTACTTTACTTTACAGTATATAGGGCCTACAAAACCCCAAACTTTTATTCTTGTAGTCGGCTTTTATTATAGTGGCATAGTCGGCAGGATAGATGGACCGAAAGATGTCGGAAGGGAAAGACCTGAATGCGGTCCTGACCACCATGGCAAACGAGTTCCAGTCTTTGAAGGTGGACCAGGCCGCCACGAAAGCGGAGTTGGTGGAGACCAGAAGATGGCTGGCAGCGACAGAAGTGATAAAGCCGGAACCCACATGGCCTCCACCACCTCCTATCATCCCACTCCCGAGTTGGATGATTTAGAGTCACATATGTCGTTTTTTGAGAGGACTGCCTCTCAGAACCAGTGGCCGAAGGCGGAATGGGCGTCCATACTGGCGCTGAACTTGAAGGGCGCCGTGCAGCGTGCCTATCATGATCTCCCTGAGGAGGAAGCCATCGACTATGACCTCCTTAAGACCAAGATCTTTAAACACTACAGCGTAACCTTGGGCCAGCAGGCGAGGGCATGGCGGCATTGGAAATTTGACCCCGACAACCCGGCTAGAGCCCAGGCATTTGAGTTCTGGGGTAAGCTTGGGCTCTGGCTAATGCCAGATGTCAACCAGACCCACCAGGTGGTCGAGCAGGTAGACTGTGAGGGGTTGGTCAACGCGATGCCGGACTATGTCGCCCAGCAGGTCCGAAGGTACCCCTATAAGGACATGAACGGTCTTTTGGAGGTTCTTGAGCGCCAACTGGCGATAACCCAATTCGGGGGGTCGGAGAAGCCAGCTCGCGCAATCCGACAGGGTCGCATTGCCACCCCTGAGCCCACCCGTCGTGCGGCGGAGGCTCCGGCAAGACCGATAGAGAGTGTGCCTGCCATGCCGCGCTGTTATAAGTGCAGTGAGGTGGGACACCTCCTTCCCACCTGTCCACTCAACATCGCGTAGCCGATGGACTGCACCTGGGCCAAAGGAGAGAAGTACTGTGAACTGTCGAATCCCCTGGCGGTTCCTAATATGAGAGTGGTGTTGGTAAACGGGCAGTCGGTGGTGGCATTGTTTGACTCCGGGAGTAACATTACCATTGTTGCTCGCTGTTATGTTGTACTGCAACAATGGGTGGCTCAAAGAACGAACGTGACTTGTGTACGCAGTGAGACCAGATCCTATAGGTCCGCAAAGTGTTACATCACCTGGAGGGGGAAGCTAAAACAACTGCTCGTCGCTGTCTTGCCCGAGCCCCCCTTTCAGGTCATATTGGGACAAGACTGGTCAGAGAGTAAACGTGGTAGAGCAGAGGCTACTCCTGAACCTAGCTTGAGTCTGATTATGGAGGGTCAAGAGGCTTTCCCAACTGCTCCCACGCCGTGCACTTTGGCAACTATTGATGACGTAGACAGCCATGGGGAGCCCTCTTCAGCGATGGACCTCGACCAGGAAGTGTAACTTAGTGAGGTTCCGGGTCGGATGGACGCTCCCACCTGCCCACCTGATCCACTCACCAGCATAGATTATCAGTTTCGCTCTATGCCGGCGTCTTTTAAAAGAGAACAGTGGAATGATGATTCCCTGAAGTTTGCCAGGAATGCCATCATGTCCGTAGATGACATATCATTGGCAGAATCCACACCACCGGGACCCTGCTTTGTCTTGGAGAATGATCTGTTGCACCGAGTTGTGGAACACGAAGGTGAGAGGCGGAAACTGTTGTTAGTACCGTGGACCTACCAGCGGGAGGTTTGCGAACTAGCTCACGCCCACCTCTTAGGCGCCCACCTCAGGGGCGAGAAAACTTTGGAGCGAGTGAAACTCCGATTCTATTGGGCCAGGATCAATGAGGAGGTCCGACGTTTCTGTCAGTCTTGCCCAGTCTGCCAGTTATGTCAGATACCCCGAAGGGTTCGTGCTCCTCTGGTTCCGATTCCCCTTATAGACATTCCTTTTGTGAGGGTCGGTGTCGATCTGGTAGGACCCCTGGAGCCTTCGATGTGAGGCCATAAATATATATTAGTTATGGTCGATTACGCACCTCGGTATCCAGACGCGGTTCCCCTGTGAGCCGCTAATACAAAAAATATCACACGGGAATTAGTAGGGCTTTTCTCCTGAGTGGGCATACCCAAAGAAGTCCTTACGGACCAGGGCACGTTTTTTACTTCGGATACGTTCAGGGAGGTTGCCAAGTTACTCCTCATTAAGCATCTTAAAACATCGGTTTATCATCCTCAGACGGATGGGTTGGTGGAAAGGTTTAACCAAACCCTCAAACAGATGCTCCGCAAGGTAGTCAGCGCGGACGGTAGGAACTGGGACCAGCTTTTAACCTTGGTACTTTTCGCCTATCGGGAGGTGCCTTAAGCCTCTACGGGCTTTACCCCTTTTGAACTGTTATATGGCCGCCAACCCCAGGGCATTTTGGATGTTCTAAAAGAAGGTTGGGAAGGAGAGACATTTCCCTCCATCAACATATTAGAGTATATCGCACAGTTACGCAATAGATTGGAGAAAATTAGACCCTTACTAAAAGATCACATGTCGAAAGCTCAAGCAGCGCAGGTGCGGAACTATAATAGAAACACCTCCCTGCGAGAGTTTCAGCCTGGAGATCGAGTAATGGTGCTTGTGCCCACTTCTCACTCCAAATTGTTGGCCCATTGGCTGGGCCCTTACAAGGTTAAAGAAAGAAAAGGGCTTGTGGACTACTTTGGTAAGTCAATCAATCATCGACCGAGTGAGTGGGTATATCACGTCAATCTACTGAAGCCCTGGAAAGACAGGGAAGACTGCCCTCTTGCTGGCCCTACCCTCTCCCTTTTCTCAAACACAACTGAACTTAACCTCTGTCACAATTTGACTCCCCACCAGCGACAGAAGCTCAAACGAGATATCCTGTCTGTCCCGGAAGTGGTCAGTGAAGCACCGGGCCACAACCCGCTGATTCAGCACGATATAGTGACGGACCCGGGGGTAGTAGTCAGGGAACGGCCCTACCGCCTCCCGGAGGCGAAACATGCAGAGGTGGAACTAGAGGTCCAACGCATGCTGGACATGGACATCATTGAAGAATGTCACAGTCCATGGTCCAGTCCCATCATCCTCATTTCTAAACCGGATGGGTCGTTGAGATTTTGTAACGACTTTCGACGTCTTAATCAAGTCTCCAAATTTGATGCCTACCCCATGCCCCGCATGGACGAGCTCCTCGAACGGCTGGGGATGACCTGACTACTCTTGATATGATACTGGCAAATTCCCTTAACGGCATCTGCAAGAGAAAAAAAGGTATTTAGCACCCCTAGTAGACACTGGCAATACAAGGTCCTCCCATTCGAATTGCACAGGGCACCAGCAACCTTTCAGCGTCTGGTAGACAGAGTGCTAAGGCCCCACCAGTCTTAATGTGTCGCTTACCTGGATGACGTGGTCATTTATTCCAGCAACTGGGGAGAGCATGTGTTGCAGGTTCACGCCTTCCTCCTGATGCTAACGAAGGCTGGGCTACGGATCAAGCCTCGGAAATGTTATTTGGGCTACCTGGTGGGAGTAGGACTGATGAAACCACAGAGTTCAAAAATAAAAGACATCCTTGAATGGCCCCGTCAAGAAGCAGGTGCAAGCTTTCTTAGGATTAGCGAGTTATTACTGCCGGTTTGTACCTCGGTTTTCTGAGAGGGCCACCCCTTTGATGGATGTGACAAAGAAACGGACCCTTTACATGTGGTGTGGAACGATTTAACGGAACGGGCATTCAGTGACATAAAAACAGCCCTAATAACAGCACCTGTTTTGAGAACTCCTGATTTTTCTCTTCCTTTTATCCTCCAGACCAATGCTTCGGACACAGGTCTAGG